>NC_069499.1:1211373416-1211673416 GCF_027579735.1 Bombina bombina | reverse complement strand
AACTTCCTTGATGCCTGTAAAAAACTTGGTGTTCCACAGGTAAATTGTTTTTACACTGCTTAGCCATTTCTCACATCTATGCTGAAGCTACATAAACATTGTGCCAGGAAAGACAATGGCCTGTGTAGGTTTTTTGTTTATTTTATTATTTCATTTTTGGGATATATTTTTATTAAGCTTTCAGATAGAATAAACAATATCAAATCTGTGTACACAGAGACAATAAATGATAAGCATTAATATATAACAAAAATAAACACAGTTAAATGTCATGCATCTATAAATGTAGGTCTGTGGTAGCTTGGAAAATAATATGCCTATAACAATTTTAAGGCACTTAAAGAAAGAGGAAGGTCCATCAAGTGCAGTAATAGGGAAAGAGGGGGAACAAAGGGGACAGGCCAGGGGAATAGGTCTCCTTTGTCTACAAACCATCTAGGCACAAAGTCTAAGGCAATCCTCACACTAATCAAATTACATGGCCAATGCCCTTTTCGAGTCTAAGGAATACTTGGGATACTAGATTGTGCAATCTGAAGCTTGGAATGGCATACTTATTCCTCCATATTCCTAAGGTACTTGATAATATTAATGACTCCCCACCTAGCGATAGAGAGTTTAGTGGCCAATAAAATGTAGATTGATATGTGTGTCTTGGTACAGCATTAAGAGTATGTGGTTTTCCCAACAGGGAACATAGTTTAAAGTCTTTGGACCAACAGGGCATGTCCACCAGATATGTTGGTCACAAGCTTCCCACAACATCTCTAACAGAATAAGCGTGGAATATTTTATTTATCTTAAGGTGGACTAGGTGCCATCTAGATAGCATTTTATAGTTATGCTCGTAGAGTTTAACACAGTGAACTGCTGATTTGGGGAACAGGATAGCTTCCCGCCACTGTTTTGCTAAAACTCTGCACACCGATTGGTCTCCCACTCCTTGACATTTCTCGTCTTAACAAAAGTTGGGCAGTTTAAGAGGCCTTTATAATGAGTTGAGAGCCCAAATTCCATCTTATATCCCAAGAGGACAGGGGTCTAGGGGAGTCCTCATAGAAGCTCCAGACCTGTAAAGTGCAACTCAAAGTGTAATTTATGAGGAAGGGAGATAGTCTAGAGATCATGAATGAGCAAGGAGCATTTGTAATAGAAGTCTCTAGTTGAAGTAAATAAGTATTACTCCACAACCTGATGTGGATTTCTGGAAGCCCATGGAGTAATTCCCTAAAGAAGTGGATAGGGGAAATATTTGAGGCCACCATGGGGTAGTGTCGCAGCTTAACCCAAAGGTTAGGTCTTTGTACTCCCGAATAAAAATATTAGAGATGGGTATGAAAGTAGAGAAATGGGTTGGATCCACAAGAGTTCCTCTTTAGTTCATATATAAAGGGAGGGAGGCCTACTCAATTTGTCTCTGTCTAGTAGGAGAAAGATTTAGACACTATTCCGTAACATTGGAGAACATTGCTGTTAAATATTAATGATGCCAATTCCTCCCATATTAAAAGTATTTTGAGGTATTTATTGAAAATAAACTGGAACCTATTAATTAAAGGGACATGAAACCCAACATTTTTCATTCATGATTCAGACAGAGAATGCCATTTTAAACACCTTTTCTTTCATGTAATTAGCAAGAGTCCATGAGCTAGTGACGTATGGGATATACATTCCTACCAGGAGGGGCAAAGTTTCCCAAACCTTAAAATGCCTATAAATACACCCCTCACCACACCCACAATTCAGTTTGACAAACTTTGCCTCCCATGGAGGTGGTGAAGTAAGTTTGTGCTAGATTCTACGTTGATATGCGCTTCGCAGCAGGCTGGAGCCCGGTTTTCCTCTCAGAGTGCAGTGAATGTCAGAGGGATGTGAAGAGAATATTGCCTATTTGAATTCAATGGTCTCCTTCTACGGGATCTATTTCATAGGTTCTCTGTTATCGGTCGTAGAGATTCATCTCTTACCTCCCTTTTCAGATCGACGATATACTCTTATATACCATTACCTCTACTGATTCTCGTTTCATTACTGTTTTGGCTATCTACTATATGTAGATGAGTGTCTTAGGGTAAGTCTTATTTTTTATGACACTCTAAGCTATGGTTGGGCACTTTCTATGTAAAGTTCTAAATATATGTCTTTAAACTTATATTTGCCATGATTCAGGATAATCAGTATTCCTTTAAAATCCAGACTGTCAGTTTCATTATTTGGGATAATGCATTTTAATTCAATTTATTTTTCTTTACCTTAAAAATTTTCAAATGATCATTTTTCCCTGTGTGCTGTTAGGCTCGTGGGGGCAGAAAATGTTTCTTTTTATTGCGTCATTCTTGGCGCTGACTTTTTTGGCGCAAAAATTTTGTCATTTTCGGTGCCGTAGTTGACGCCGGAAGTTGTATTCTGTTAAACGTCATTTTTGACGCATGTGTATTCTGACATTTTTTTGCGGCAAAAAATGTGGGCGTCGGTTCTGGCGTCAGAGGTTGTGGCGTCATACTTGGCGCCAAAAATCTGGGCATTGTATTTAGCGCCAATAATGTGAGCGTCATATTTGGCGCCAAAAAATATGGGCGTATTTTTTGTTCCACTTTTTTTCCTCACATTATTTAAACCTCACTTTTTTATTGCTTCTGGTTTCTAGAAGCTTATTATTTTGCATTCTTTTCCCATTCCTGAAACTGTCATTTAAGGAATTTGATAATTTTGCTTTAAATATTGTTTTTTTCTATTATATATTGCAAGAGATTCCTGTTGACTAAGTTCAGTCCTACCAAAGCTAAGTTCATTTATTTTAAATGTTATGAATGTTTATCTTTAGCTATGGTTTGTAATAAGTTATCATGATAAACTTTTACATGCAGAATCCATTAGTATTTATGCTTTATATATTGCTATTCTTTTTACATCTTATGTACAAGAAATATTTACTGATTTATCCTTCTCTGATGATGTTTTTTCTCATTCAGAATTTTCTTCATCAGATATTGACACTAACAAATCTACTTTTTTATTTTATTTTTTTATTAAAGTACATTTGTTCTTTGTTGAAAAGGTGTTGATTATTTTGGATATTAAGGTAACTAGTTCTTTTTCAAGACTAGCTAACACTATTTCTGCTTATTTATTCTTCTGTGTTTTCAGAGGTTTTTTCCAGTTCCTCATACTAGGGAATGGAATAGGCTGAGAATTTTCTTTTATTCCTTCTTCAAAGGTTTTAAACTATATTCTTTGGCAGTTAAATTCAATTTGGAGGGTTCTCCAATTTATTGGGGCTATCTCTACTCCTACTAATTATGCTATCGTTTCTATAGCAAAATAGTATTTATTTTCCTTTAGATGGTTGTATCTTATTTATGGAAAATTATTTAGTTTCAGGTACTTTTCTTGGACCTGTGATTTATTTGGATGATGTTGCAATTGCTTAATTTTTTCTATTTACTTTAAGATCAAGTATCAGATTATGATTTATTTTAGCATTGTTAAAAGAGACAAAATTTACTAGACTAGGTGCTGTTGCATTTGTCTTGTTGTTTTGCATTTTTTGATTATGCAAGTCCAGTGTTTGACTGGTCCTTTAACTGGACTATCATGCTAATAATTTCATTTGTGTCTTCATTTTATTGAATATTTTCGCAAAAGAGGTTTAATCTATGTCTTTAGCTGTTTTAGCTAGAAGAATTTTGTGATTTCTAAAAATCCATATTTCTTTTGTTTTAAGATAATCAATTATTTGTTTTATAATTGGATTCAATTCTTAAACTGTTACTCTGGGCTTCAAGATTGAGTTCTAAGACTAAAACTTTAAGCTTATATTAGTTTGGTTGTTCTTATTAAGGAACAAATTCCTGAATTCTTTCCCAAGTAGCATGTTTTTAATTGGAAATTTTTCAGTTCGAAATCAGCTCCCTAAAATTGCGATGTACGTGCCGTATTCCAGCTTGGCTGGTAAGGGGCAGGTTAAGACTTTTTTGAAATTTATTTGGTTCTATTCGGTCCAAATTTCTTTGATTTTATTCCAGTAAGGCTAACACTTTCTTTAAGTGTGTTTCGGTCCTATATATTTTGGGTACTGTTGAAGCATGGCTGATCACCCGTGGGGTTCGAGCGCTGCTCAGACCTGGAATCTTCTGGGGTATTTCTTCCAGTTCCATTTTTAGGAACTGGGTTTTGGAGTTTTATTCAAACTATTCTGCCTTTTTTTGGTCAGTGATAGCATTATTTGTTTTCATTAGATACAATAAATGCATATTTTCATTTTTCTGTTTTCATTCAGATTATTTTCTGAGGATGCGGAATCTCATATGATTCACTTTGTTCTTCCAGGACATAGTTAGAGGATCTTTTTTTCAAAAGCTCTTGATTCCTCACACAAGGGCCACCTTTTTTAGGTTTCCAGATAATTTGTGTCACTGTCTTTGTCTCTATCAGACAAGGGACAATTTTATTGGGTTCCGTCTGTCGGTACCTTTAGTCTCTATTATTCTGTCAGTTGCTATATATGCATAGAAGTTTTAGGTCTTATGGCCACAGCATTGGATTCAATTCCCTTTGCTCATTTTCAATAGAAAGAACCTTCCCAGTCTTTTATGCTGAATTATGGTGCAGGGATTCTAGGATTTCGCATTTTTAAATCTTTGAATCCTAATATTTATCTCTCTTGATTTGGTGGTTAAGATCACCATCATTTAGTTCTACAGGTCTCTTCGTTTCTTTCAACCTGGACCATGATCTCTACAGATGTGAGTCTTTTTGGTTGGGAGGCTGTCTGAGGATCTCTGTCAGCACAAGGGGTTTGGAAATCTCAGGAGGCGAGATTACCATTTGATATTTTAGAACTCCGTGCATTCTCAGAGTTTTTTCAGTTAGTTTCTTTTTGAAGAAGAGATGTTTATTGTTTTTCAGACAATATCACAACTATGGTGTATGTCAATCATCAGGGAAGGACTATCGGTCCTTAGGCTGTGACAGAAGTGTCTTGGATATTAGCTTGGGCTAAATCCAGCTCCTATCTAAATTCTGTGGTTTTTTTCCCAGGTATAGATATTTGGGAAGCGGATTATCTCTGTTAATCAAGCTTTACATCCAGGAGAATGGTCTTTCATACCCAGATATGTTTTTCAATTTTTCAGATGTGAGCATTTCTAGAAATAGATTTGTTGGCATCTCATCTGAATAAAGAACTTCCCAGGGGCCTATTCAGGTCCGGGGATCCTCAGGCGGAAGTAGTGTATGCATTGACATTTCTTTGGAATTATCTTTTTGCCTATTTCTTTCCGCCTCTAGTTCTTCTTCCAAGTAATTTCCAAAATTCTTATGGAGTATTTGTTTGTTCTGCTGGTGGCTCCAGCATGGCCTCTCAGGTTTTGGTATGCGGATCTCATTCGGATGGCCAGTTGCCAACCTTGGACACTTCCGTTTAAACCAGACCTTCTTTCTCAAGGCCCATTTTTTCCATCAGGATCTCAAATCATTAAATTTGAAGGGATGGAGATTGAACGCTTGATTTTTAGTCATAGAGGTTTCTCTGACTCATTGATTAATACTATGTTTCAGGCTCGTAAATCTGTCTCTAGAAAGATTTATTATTGAGTCTGGAAGACCTACTTTTCTTGGCATTCTTTTAAAATTCATACGGCTAGATATAGAGTTTTGTCTGTAACGACCCGCGTAGCTAACGCTGGCTTTTTTCTGGCCGCACCTTTAAAATAACTCTGGTATTGAGAGTCCACAGAATGGCTGCGTTAGGCTCCAAAAAAGGAGCGTAGAGCATATTTAACGCAACTGCAACTCTCGATACCAGAGTTGCTTACGGAAGCAGCCAACCTCAAAAACGTGCTCGTGCACGATTCCCCCATAGGAAACAATGGGGCTGTTTGAGCTGAAAAAAAACCTAACACCTGCAAAAAAGCCGCGTTCAGCTCCTAACGCAGCCCCATTGTTTGCTATGGGGAAACACTTCCTACGTCTGCACCTAACACTCTAACATGTACCCCGAGTCTAAACACCCCTAACCTTACACTTATTAACCCCTAATCTGCTGCCGCCGCTATCGCTGACCCCTGCATTTTATTATTAACCCCTAATCTGCCGCTCCGTAAACCGCCGCTACTTACATTATCGATATGTACCCCTAATCTGCTGTCCCTAACACCGCCGACCCCTATATTATATTTATTAACCCCTAATCTGCCGCCCACAACGTCGCCTCCACCTGCCTACACTTATTAACCCCTAATCTGCTGACCGGAGCTCACCGCTATTCTAATAAATGTATTAACCCCTAAAGCTAAGTCTAACCCTAACACTAACATCCCCCTAAATTAAATATAATTTAAATCTAACGAAATAAATTAACTCTTATTAAATAAATTATTCCTATTTAAAGCTAAATACTTGCCTGTAAAATAAACCCTAATATAGCTGCAATATAAATTATAATTATATTATAGCTATTTTAGGATTTATATTTATTTTACAGGCAACTTTGTATTTATTTTAACCAGGTACAATAGCTATTAAATAGTTAAGAACTATTTAATAGCTAAAATAGTTAAAATAATTACAAATTTACCTGTAAAATAAATCCTAACCTAAGTTACAATTAAACCTAACACTACACTATCAATAAATAAATTAAATAAAATACCTATAATTATCTACAATTAAACCTAACACTACACTATCAATAAATAAATTAAATACAATTCCTACAAATAAATACAATGAAATAAACTAACTAAAGTACAAAAAATAAAAAAGAACTAAGTTACAACAAATAAAAAAATATTTACAAACATTAGAAATATATTACAACAATTTTAAACTAATTACACCTACTCTAAGCCCCCTAATAAAATAACAAAGCCCCCCAAAATAAACAAATGCCCTACCCTATTCTAAATTACTAAAGTTCAAAGCTCTTTTACCTTACCAGCCCTGAACAGGGCCCTTTGCGGGGCATGCCCCAAGAAGTTCAGCTCTTTTGCCTGTAAAAAAAAACATACAATACCCCCCCCCCCCCCAACATTACAACCCACCACCCACATACCCCTAATCTAACCCAAACCCCCCTTAAATAAACCTAACACTAAGCCCCTGAAGATCTCCCTACCTTGAGTCGTCTTCACCCAGCCGAGCCAAATTCTTCATCCAAGCGGAGCAAGAAGAGGTCCTCCATCCGGTAGAAGTCTTCATCCAAGCGGGGCAGAAGAGGTCTTCCATCCGATTGAAGTCTTTATCCAAGCGGGATCTTCTATCGTCATCCATCCGGAGCGGAACGGCAGCATCCTGAAGACCTCCGACGCGGAACATCCATCCTGGCCGACGACTGAACGACGAATGACGGTTCCTTTAAATGACATCATCCAAGATGGCGTCCCTCGAATTCCGATTGGCTGATAGGATTCTATCAGCCAATCGGAATTAAGGTAGGAATATTCTGATTGGCTGATGGAATCAGCCAATCAGAATCAAGTTCAAGCCGATTGGGGGTTAATAACTTTATTATAGTAGCGGTGCGGTCCGCTCGGCAGATTAGGGGTTAATAAGTGTAGGTAGCTGGCGGCGACGTTGTGGGGGGCAGGTTAGGGGTTAATAAATATAATATAGGGGTCGGCGGTGTTAGGGGCAGCAGATTAGGGGTACATAAGTATAACGTAGGTGGCGGTCGGCAGATTAGGGGTTAAAAAAATGTAATCGAGTGTCGGCGATTTTGGGGGGGCCTCGGTTTAGGGGTACATAGGTAGTTTATGGGTGTTAGTGTACTTTAGGGCACAGTAGTTAAGAGCTTTATGAACCGGCGTTAGCCCAGAAAGCTCTTAACTACTGACTTTTTTTCTGCGGCTGGAGTTTTGTCGTTAGATTTCTAACGCTCACTTCAGACACGACTCTAAATACCGGAGTTAGAAAGATCCCATTGAAAAGATAGGATACGCAATTGACGTAAGGGGATCTGCGGTATGGAAAAGTCGCGGCTGAAAAGTGAGCGTTAGACCCTTTTTTGAATGACTCCAAATACCGGCGGTAGCCTAAAACCAGCTTTAGGAGCCTCTAACGCTGGTTTTCACGGCTACCGCCAAACTCCAAATCTAGGCCATAGAATTTTATTATTTTTTCAGGTTGGTTTGGATAAGGTTTTGTCTTCAGTTCTTTGATAGGACAAATCTCTACTCTTTCTGTTCTTTTTTCACAGAAAGATTGCTAATCATCCTGATATTCATTGTTTTGTACAGGCTTTGGTCCGTATCAAGCCTGTCATTAATTCAATCTCTCCTCTTTGGAGTCTCAATTTGGTGCTGAGGGCTTTACAGGCTCCTCCGTTGGAAACTATGCATTCTCTGAACATTAAATTACTTTCTTGGAAAAGTATTGTTCCTTTTGGTTATTTCTTCTGCTAGAAGAGTTTTTGAGTTATCTGCTCTTTTTTGTGAATATCCTTTTCTGATTTTTCATCAGGATAAGGCAGTGTTACTTCCTGATATTCATTATTTTGTTCAGGTTTTGATTCGTATCAAACCTGTCATTGAGCCAATTTCTCCTCCTTGGAGTCTTAATTCGGTTCTGAAGGCTTTTCAGGCTCTTCTATTTGAGCATATGCTTTCTCTGGACATTATTTACTTTCATCTCTTCAGCTAGAACAGTTTTTGAATTATCTGTTCTTTCTTGTGAATCTTTTTTTTCTGATTTTTTCATCAGGATAAGGTGGTTTTTGCTGTCCTCATTTCAATTCTTACCCAAAGTTGTAAATTCTAACAAACATTAGGGAGGAATTATTGTTTTCCTAAGACTTCTTTGGTGAGATTCTTACTTTCTTTGGATATGGTAAGAGTTTTTGAAATTCTATGTTGAAGCTATTCAGATTTCAGATAGATTTCTAGTCTATTTTTTATCTTTTCTGGTTTTAGGAAGGTCAAAAGGCTTCTGCCATTTATTTGGCATCTTGCTTAAACTTTTGATTCATCATGCTTATTTGGAGTCGGGTGGATTCCCGCCTCGGAGGATTACGGCTCATTCTACTAGGTAAGCTTCTACTTCCTGGGCTTTTTAAGAATGAAGCTTCTGTTGATCAGATTTGCAAAGCAATGACTTGGTCTTCTTTGCATACTTTTACTATGTTCTACCATTTTGATGTTTTCTCTTCTTTAGAAGCATTTTTGGTAGAATGGTACTTCAGGCAGCTGTTTCAGTTTGATTCTTCTGCTTATAATTTCAGTTTTTTTTTCATTATAAAAATTGAAACTTTTTTGATTTGGGTAGTGGATTAATTTTTCAGCGGAATTGGCTGTCTTTATTTTATCCCTCCCTCTCTAGTGACTCTTGCGTGGAAGTTCCACATCTTGGGTATTTGCTATCCCATACATCACTAGCTCATGGACTCTTGCTAATTACATGAAAGAAAACATAATTTATGTAAGAACTTACCTGATAAATTCATTTCTTTCATATTAGCAAGAGTCCATGAGGCCCACCCTTTTTTTGTGGTGGTTATGATTTTTTTGTATAAAGCACAATTATTCCAATTCCTTATTTTTTGATGCTTTTGCTCCTTTCTTATCACCCCACTTCTTGGCTATTCGTTAAACTGAATTGTGGGTGTGGTAAGGGGTGTATTTATAGGCATTTTAAGGTTTGGGAAACTTTGCCCCTCCTGGTAGGAATGTATATCCCATACGTCACTAGCTCATGGACTCTTGCTAATATGAAAGAAATGAATTTATCAGGTAAGTTCTTACATAAATTATGTTTTTAAATTTACTTCATATATATTAAATTTGCTTCATTCTATTGGTATCCTTTGTTGATGAAGCAGCAATGCATTACTTGGAACTAGCTAAGCACATCAGGTGAGCCAATTACAACAGTCTTATACGTGCAGCTACCAATTAGCAGCTAGCTCCCAGTAGTGCACTGCTGCTCCTGAGCCTACTTAGGTATGATTTTAAAAAATAGATAAAAAGAGAAGGATGCAAAATAGATCATAGAAGTAAATTGGAAAGTTGTTTAAAATTATATGCTCCATCTGAATTGTGAAAGAACATTTTTAGGTTTCATGTCCCTTTAAGGTCATGTGGATCTTGAGGGGCAGGCATCTAAAGACATAAGTTAGCTTTGAAAGCCTCATCATTTTGATTACTGCATTCCATCTTAACCAAGATATTTCATTATATTTCCGAGAGGTGAATGTTTTCTGTAACTCCCGATAGAGAGCTTTAAAATCATTCTCTAGAAGTAAGGTATTATGGGACAGTAATGCTAGTGAGGATCTTTTGGGTTTTATCTGTCCAATGTTCCAAGGAATCCCTTAAAGACTCAAGCCTTGTTTCAGATCTGAAAACCATGGTAGTGATTGTGCCAGTTCCTTTGCTGGAACAGGGGGTGGGATTTTATTAAAATCTATTTATTGCTCCAAAGAAGGAGGGTACTTTCAGACCAGTCCTGAATCTGAAAGCTCTGAAGAAATTTGTAAGAATTCCTTCTTTTAAAATAGAAACTATTCTGACTATTCTGCCTTTTGTTCAGCAAGGTCAGTTTATGTCCACAACAGATTTAAACTACCCTTATCTTCATGTTCCAATTCACATGGCACATTTCCAGTTTCTGAGGTTTGCCTTTCTAGACAATCATTTTCAATTTGTTGCTCAACCTTTTGGTTTGGTTACAGCTCCAAATAATTTTCACAAAAGTTTTGGGTGCACTTGTGATTTCATAGAAAAGATAAGGTTCTACCATTGGGCAGTACAAAATATATATTGTATACATTGGATGTTAGTAGTCTTTATACATCTATTAAACATGAGAGTGGAATGGGTGCAACAATGCAAACTTTGGCAAAGACAAATACTTATAAGGTTTTTCAATTTAAATTTTATGAAGAACTAGTGCAAATAGTGTTATATTATAACTATTTTTTCTTTGAAGACCAATGGTATTTACAGTTAAAAGTACAGCAATGGTATCCAATGTGGCCCCATCATACAACAATATTTACAGGAGTTGTTTTGGAGACAAATTTTTCTATGAGATTCATCTATTTTTACAGTTTGGGGCAGCCTGGTGGGGCTTCATAGATTATATCTTTGGCGTATGGTGGGGCAACAGCGGATCACGTATAGCGTTCATAGAAAAATTGAATAGAGTAGTCCAGGGGTTGAATTTCACTTTGAATTTTAGTGAATAGAAAATAGTATTCCTGGAGACTGAGGTGTATAAGGATAGGGTAACGGGTGCACTGAATATCGATCTATATAGAAAAACTACAGACAGAAATACTCTATTAAGCTATGAAAGTTTTCATCATGATACACTTAAGAACTCTCTTCCTGAAAATCATATGCTTGATGAGAGTTTCTGGGAAGAGGTGGAGCGAGTAAGATGCTTGCAAACTCGCGCCTCTACATCGCTGGACGGATTTCAACCACCGTCCGGTGCAGTAATCCTTGGCTGAGAAAGGTACCCCCGGCCCTGATCAGAGAGGGGATTTCCCCACACTACGGAAGTTTGCATTGCAGCTTTAGCTGCCGTGACTGGAGCAACTCCATTAAGATTGCTGAGGAGAACAGCAGCTGTGTAAACGCATTGAACAAGGCAGTGTGGATCGAAAGCCGGCTACTACAAGGACCAATGAAGCAACCCTGGGCATAGGGGATGGGCAATTTCCCATGACTCCTATTTGCCTATTACCGGCCAACAACAACACACACAGGAGGGAACGCTTACATCCAGTGAAACAGTGAAACGTAAAGAGCTATACAAAGACAGGGGATGGGCAAATCTTGCGGCCCCTGTAGCTACACCAAACACTGTTAACCTGTAGTAAACTTGTGCTGAATCTATCGGCCCCCAAGGACCATCTCGACCGACAACACAGGTACCTTTCTAATTACTACACTGAGTTCAAAATGACTTAGTAGGTGACAGTCGTCCATGTTACATGGATAACACAATAACTGTGGTCTATCATTTCGGCAGATTAACGGCGATTGTAGAGATAAAGCACATGGTTACTTTCATACAACTTTCATACAACTGTCCCTATTTTGGCTCCCGTAACCCAGTTTGGGTCTATAAGGACATACACATACCCAGTATTTTGTCACTATTACTCATAGAAGCAACTTCAGCCACTCCTTAAAAATAAGGTCAAGGAAGAAGAATATATGTCACCTTCTAGGTGCAGAGTAAGAGGGCTAAGTTATTTGTAGCCTGTCTGGTATTTGTCTTGAGACATTGCAAAATATATTTATTCCATCTAACAATATGAGATAAGACCGGAAAAACCGCCAAGAAGCAATTTTATTATTTCTATATTGTCTTATGTTGTTGCATTGCTTCTATGATATTCAATCTGATGAGCAAGGATTGTATTCACAGGTTCTGATAATTAGAATAAGCCTGTTTAACTTGATAAACTTTGTTTAATTTGACAAAGAGAGTGTGTTGCATATAGAAATTTATACAAATGCCTTACTATCACTGAAAGAAACAACATTGGTATGCCATTTCAGAACCATATTTACCTTCTAACCTAGGTTCTATGTGTCCTTATTTAGATGTGGCATACCTTACATAGATACTAGATATCTATTTATATCATCAGTATTCCATATACTATTTTCTTGTTGACCTTAAGTCATTATACCTATTTGCTTTAGATCTAAACATAAAGATTCGCCAACTCTGAAAATCAATATCTATATATATCTATGTGAAGTATTTATACAATTTTTGTAGACATAGGCCCTATAACATACACTGTAGAAGAGCGTAGCCCACCTGGATATTATCCAGAAAACCTTTTCTTATCACTTATTTATCTAGGACTGATCGTCAGTCCTCTTATTCATTATAACACTGTATTCTCATTTTATAGTGCACATACGTTTTGTTTATTTATTTAATTTTTTTTGGGTGGTGTCTTGTTGTAATTAAATTGCACTAGTTTTTGTTTTCACTTATGGAACTCTATATGGCTCCCAGTAAAGGGAACTCACCAGCCATGCCCCAAAGCACAGAGATAAAAAAAATCTTAAAAGCGTAGAGACTAATCTTGAAGTTTCTCAAGAACAAATGGAAACCCAGATAGCTAATATAGGTATTGCTGATATTGTTACACAATAATCTCTCCACAACTTGATTCCATTAAGCAGGAGATCAAACAAGATATAAGATCTCTAACCAACGAAGTCAGACAATTTGCATCCAAGCTGAACGAAGTAGAAACCAGGGTGTCAGAACTGGAAGATAGAGTTAATCAATTAGAGCAGGTCAACTCACTACATCAGAATAGTATGATAACTTTTCAAAAATGATTTGAAGACCTAGAAGATTGCTCTAGGCGAAATATTAGATTCATAGGATTACCTGAGACACCAGCGTTCCAAAATCTAATGCATTTTATTACTAACACACTCCCACAGATGCTAAATATACAGACAAATACACAGCCTATTCAGGCAGAAAGAATGCATAGGACAGGCGCTATTCGTAAAAATCCCAAACCTAGACACATAATAGCGAAATGTTTTAATTTCTCAGACAAAATACATTTCCTGAGATGTAACCCGGAAAATGAATCCTTTGGTTATAGACCAAAACCAAGATCCTGTTATTCCAGGACTTTTCAGCCGAAACCTCAGCTAAGCGACCAGTGATGGCCCCCTTTTCCACAAATTTTTTATGATGTGAAGTTAATATACCCAGCCAAATTGGTTCTCACAGTTAATGGGGAAACTAGAGTTTTAAACACCTCTTAGGAAGCAAAACTATTTTGTAAAGATAATGGTATAGAATAAATTCTATTAATATAGAAATGGAGTTTTCAGATTTTAAAAGGTTTATTTTTTTTTTCCTTTGAATACTTTTTATTTTCTGGGGGGGGTTATGTAAATGTTTGGTTCTACTTTTGACCAGGGAATTGGTAAATTGTGGTGGAATTGTGTGGTTTTTTTTTTTTTTTTTTTGTCCCTCTCCTCTTTCACACTCTTCTATTACTAATATAAAACATAGGGTAAATGCAGAGTAACGCATTTAAATTTTGTCATGGAATGTGGGAGGGATTACTTCACCAATTAATAGAAAATCCATAATCAAACAGGCTTATATAAACCGGATGTAGCTATGTTACAAGAGACGCATTTAAAGGAACAAGAGGCCACCAAACTTAAGAACATATGGGTGGGGGAAGTAATATCACCATCTCATGGTAGGAAAAAGGGGGTGCCAATACTGCTGAATAAAAAAACTAACATACAAAATAACAAATACAATAATAGACCCCCATGCCAGATACCAAATTAGTATAGAGAGAGATAAAACTGTTTTTATTCTCTGTAATGTATACGGACCAAATGTGGTTGATAAAAAAATTCTGGGATGCATTAGCACTTAAATTATTAGAGTTTAGGGGGAGGAACATAATTTCTTTTATGTAATTGGCAAGAGTCGATGAGCTAGTGACGTATGGGGTATACAATCCTACCAGGAGGGGCAAAGTTTCCCAAACCTCAAAATGCCTATAAATACACCCCTCACCACACCCACAATTCAGTTTTACAAACTTTGCCTCCTATGGAGGTGGTGAAGTAAGTTTGTGCTTAGATTCTACATTGATATGCGCTTCTCAGCATTTTGAATCCCGATTCCTCTCAGAGTAAAGCGAATGTCAGAGGGTTCTGAAGGGAGTATCACCTATTGAATGCAATAGTTTTCCTCACGGGAGATCTATTTCATAGGTTCTCTGTTATCGGTCGTAGAGATTCATCTCCTACTTCCCTTATTCAGATTGACGATAAACTCTCATATTCCATTACCTCTACTGATAACTGTTACAGTACTGGTTTGGCTATCTGCTATATGTGGATGGGTGTCTTTTGGTAAGTATGTTTTCATTACTTAAGACACTCTCAGCTATGGTTTGGCACTTTATGTATTAATATAAAGTTCTAAATATATGTATTGTACTTATATTTGCCATGAGTCAGGTTTATGTATATTTCCTTTAGCAGACTGTCAGTTTCATATTTGGGAAAAGCATATTTAGGGAAATATTTTTTCTTACCTGGGGTATAGTCTTTTTTCTATTGACTATTTGTTTTTTAAATTTCGCTGGCGCAAAATGCCGAAGTTTTTTGCATCATTCTTGGCCTGAGAATTTTTTGGCGCAAATTCATCATTTCCGTTCCTTGCACAAGGTTGCATCATCAATGACGAGAGTGTGTCATTTCCGGATGTTGTTAGCGCCAAAAAAAAAATTCAGTTACGTGCGTCATACTTGGCGCCAAATAATTTCATTATTTAAAACCCCATTCCTATTTGCCTCTTGCCTTTTTCTATGTTAGAGGGCTATGCTGTTTGCATTTTTTTCCCATTCCTGAAACTGCCATATAAGGAAATTGATCATTTTGCTTTATATGTTGTTTTTTCTCTTACATTTGCAAGATGTCTCAATCTGATCCTGTCTCATAAACCACTGTTGGAACTCTGCTGCCTGATAACAGTTCTACCAAAGCTAAGTGCATTTGTTATAAATTTGTGGAGATTATATCTCCAGTTGTGGTATGTAATAGTTGTCATGATAAGCTTTTACATGCCGAGAATGTGTCCATAAGTAATAGTACTATGCCTGTTGTTCCTTAAACATCTAATGTACAAGATATACCTGTGAATATAAAAGATTTTATTGCTGATGAGATACAGAAGGCTTTGTCTGCCATCCTGCCTTCTAATAAATGTAAAAGGTCTTTTAAAACTTCTCATAAAGTTGATGAAATTTCTAATGACCGACAACATACTGAATTATCCTCATCTGACGAGGATCTATCTGATTCAGAAGATCCTTCCTCAGATATTGACACTGACAAATCTACTTATTTATTTAAAATGGAGTATATTTGTTCCTTGTTAAAAGAAGTGTTGATTACATTGGATATTGAGGAAACTAGTCCTCTTGATATTAAAACTAGTAAACGTTTAAATTCTGTTTATAAACCTCCTGTGGTTACTCCAGAGGTTTTTCCAGTTCCTGATGCTATTTCTGATATGATTTCTAAGGATTGGAATAGGCCTGGTGGTACTTTTATTCCTTCTTCAAAGTTTAAAAAAAATCGTATCCTTTGCCAGCAAAGTTGATGGGGATATTTCTACTCTTGCTAAACGTACTACTATTCCTATGGAAGATAGTACTTCTTTTAAAGACCCTTTAGATAGGAAAATTGAATCTTATCTAAGGAAAGCTTATTTATATTCTGGTCATCTACTCAGGCCTGCCATTTCTATGGTTAATGTTGCAGCTGCATCAACTTTTTTTTCTATGTCTTTAGCTATTTAGCTAGAAGAGCTTTGTGGCTTAAATATTGGAATGCTGACATGGTATCTAAGTCTAGATTGCTATCTCTTTCTTTCCAAGGTATTAAGTTATTTGGTTCTCAGTTAGATTCGATTATTTCAACTGTCACTGGGGGAAGGGAGTTTTTTGCCTCAGGATAAAAGACCTAAGGGTAAATCTAAAGCTTCTAACCGCTTTCGTTCCTTTCAACAAAATAAGGAACAGAAACCTAATCCTTCCCCCAAAGAATCTGGTTCCAATTAGAAATATTCTTCAAGTTGGAGTAAATCCAAACCATTTAAGAAACCAAAGCCAGCCCCCAAGTCTGCCTGAAGGTGCGGCCCTCATTCCAGCTCAGCTGGTAAGGGGCAGATTAAGATTCTTCCAAAACATTTGGGCAGATTCTGTCCAAAATCATTGGATTCAGAGTATTGTCTCTCAAGGGTACCGAATAGGATTCAGAGTAAGACCTCCTGTGAGAAGGGTTTCTCTCTCACGCATCCCAGTAAATCCAGTAAAGGCTCAAGCTTTTCTGAAGTGTGTTTCAGACCTAGAGCTTTCAGGGGTAATCATACCAGTTCTGTTTCAGGAACAGGGTCTAGGGTTTTATTCGAATCTATTCATTGTCCCAAAGAAAGAAAATTATTTCAGGCCAGTTCTGGATCTGAAAATTTTGAATCATTATGTAAGAGTGCCAACGTTCAAAATTATATGTCCACAATAGACTTACAGGATGCTTATCTTCATATTCCGATTCATTCAGACCATTATCAGTTTCTGAGATTCTTTTTTCTAGACAAGCATTACCAATTTGTCGCTCTTCTGTTTGGCCTAGCAACAGCTCCACAAATCTTTTCGAAGGTTCTCGGTGCCCTACTCTCTGTAATCAGAGAACAGGGTATTGCGGTATTTCCTTATTTGGACGATATCTTGGTACTAGCTCAGTCTTTACATTCTGCAGAATCTCACACAAATCAACTAGTGTTGTTTCTTCAAAGACATGGTTGGAGGAGGATTTACCAAAAAGTTCTTTGATTCCTCAGACAAGGGTCACCTTTTTTGGTTTCCAGATAGATTCAGTGTCTATGACTCTGTCTCTAACAGACAGGAGACAATTAAAATTGGTTTTAGCTTGTCGGAAACCTTCAGTCTCAGTCATTCCCTTCAGTGGCTATGTGCATGAAGTTTTAGGTCTCATGACTGCAGCATCGGACGCGATCTCCTTTGCTCGTTTTCATATGAGACCTCTCCAGCTTTGTATGTTGAACCAATGGTGCAGGGATTATACAAAGATATCACAATTAATATCCTTAAATCCCAATGTTTGACTCCCTCTGACTTGGTGGTTAGATCAACATCGTATAGTTCAAGGCCTCTTTTGTTCGTCCAACCTGGACTGTGATCACAACAGATGCAAGTCTTTCAGGTTGGGGAGCTGTCTGGGGATCTCTGAGAAACCTCAAGAGGCCAGGTTACCAATCAATATTTTAGAACTTCGTGCTATCTTCAGGGCTCTTCAGGTGTGGCCTCTGTTGAAGAGGGAACCGTTCATTTGTTTTCAGACAGACAATATCACAACTGTGGCATATGTCAATCATCAGGGTGGGACTCGCAGTCCCCAAGCCATGAAAAAAGTATCTTGGATACTTGCTTGGGCGGAATCCAGCTCCTGTCTAATTTCTGCGGTTCATATCCCAGGTATAGACAATTGGGAAGCGGATTATCTCAGCCATCAGACTTTACATCCGGGGGAGTGGTCTCTGTGATTCCGCAGAACGTATGAACGTTTTTCCAGAAAAAAGCAAACACCGATATTGAGACATTCAGTGATCATTTGACATACAAAGCATATATATTTCTTTTCACAGGAATTATATACAATAAGCAAGAAATTGTGCACTTTAAGTAGGGAATTGTGCATATTAAGTTGTTACAATTATAGCAATCCCGAGATCAATTGATACATTAAGTAAGACGTTGTCTTAATCTATTTAAATACATAGAAAGAATTCTGATCAATTATTTTTGTGCTGTTTATACAAAAACGCCAGTAGCTCTTATTTCAAAGCTGATATCTAAGGCACAGTATAGCTTCAGTTCAGAATTTAATGCAAATTCGTTTTATGACTGTTTTTTATCACGGTTTTTTACATGATATAAATTTTATAAGGTTGGCCAACCGACTCTAAACAATATTTCTATGTTTTAAAGACATATATATTTTTTATTTTTATTTATATTTTCATTGTTACATAGATAAATAATTTTTTATATTTGAAACTGTTTTTTGTATTGTAAATCTTTCCTTATGGGGTATTAGCTTTAGGCGCTTGAGAGTCTTATCCTTTACAAAATACAGTTTACTATCTGAAGCTTAGAGGAAGCCTCATGAGACTCAACAGCATACTCCTTACAGCGCATAGTCCATACATTTCCAACAAAAGAGTGGTCTCTCCATCCAGATGTGTTTTCTCAGATTGTTCAGATGTGGGGTCTTCCAGAAATAGATCTGATGGCTTCCCATCTAAACAAGAAACTTTCCAGGTACCTATCCAGGTCCAGGGATCCTCGGGCGGAAGAAGTGGATGTGTTAGCAGTTCCTTGGTGTTAACAACCTGCTTATATCTTCCCGCCACTAGTAGTTCTTCCAAAAGTGATTTCCAAAATCATCATGGAACAATCGTTTGTGTTGCTGGTAGCTCCAGCATGGCCTCACAGGTTTTGGTATGCGGATCTTGTTCGGATGTCCAGCTGCCAACCTTGGCCACTTCCATTAAGGCTAGACCTTCTGTCGCAAGGTCCGTTTTTCCATCAAGATCTCAAATCATTAAATTTGAAGGTATGGAAATTCAACGCCTAGTGCTTAGTCATAGAGGTTTCTCTGACTCAGTGATTAAAGGGACACTCAATCACAATTAAACTTTCATTATTCAGATAGAGCATGCAATTTTAAACAACTTTCCAATTTACTTCCATTAACAAAATGTGCACAGTCTTTTTATATTTAAACTTTTTGAATCACCAGCTCCTACTGAGCATGTGCAAGAATAAGCGTGTATGCATTTGTGACTGACTGATTGCTGTCACATGGTACGTTTATGCATTTGTGATTGGCTGATGGCTGTCGCATGGTACAGTGGGAGTGGAATAAAACATACGGCTAGATTACAAGTTTTGTGTTAGACTTAAAAAGCAGCGTTAGCCTGGCCTAACGCTGCTTTTTAACGCCCGCTGGTATTACGAGTCTTGCAGGTACAAGTGTACCACTCACTTTTTTGGTCAGACTTGGAAATACCGCAAGTCCACTTACATAAATTGCGTATCCTCTTTTTTCAATGGGACTTGCATAGCGCCGGTATTACGAGCCAGCCAAAAAGTGAGCGGTACACTCTCTCCTGTCAAGACTGGTACTGCATATTAAAGTCAGTAGTTAAGAGTTTTACACTACAACGCCGTAGTATAAAACTCTTAACTAAAGTGCTAAAAAGTACACTAACACCCATAAACTACTTATTAACCCCTAAACCGAGGCCCTCCCACATCGCAAACAGTAAAAGAAAAATTTTAACCCCTAATCTGCTGAACCGGACATCGCCGCCACTATAATATATTAATCCCTAAACCGCCACACTCCCGCCTCGCAAACAGTTAAATATTATTAACCCCTAATCTGCCGCCCCCAACGTCGCCGCCACCTACCTACATTTATTAACCCCTAATCTGTCGCCCCAACGTCTCCGCCACTTTATTAGTTATTAACCCCTAAATCTTAGTCTAAGCCTAACCCTAACACCCCCTAACTTAAATATAATTAAAAGAAATCTAACTAAAAATTTCTATCATTAACTAAATTATTCCTATTTAAAACTAAATACTTACCTGTAAAATAAACCCTAAGCTAGCTAGAATATAACTAATAGTTACATTGTATCTAGCTTAGGGTTTATTTTAATTTTACAGGCAAGTTTGTATTTATTTTAACTAGGTAGAATAGTTATTAAATAGTTATTAACTATTTAATAACTACCTAGCTAAAATAAATACAAAAGTACCTGTAAAATAAAACCTAACCTAAGTTACAATTACACCTAACACTACACTATAATTATATAAATTAACTAAATTAAATATAATTAAATAAATTACATACAATTACCTAAATTTAATTAAATTAGCTAAAGTACAGAAAATAGTAAACAAATTACAGAAATTTAAACTAATTACACCTAATCTAATAGCCCTATTAAAATAAAAAAGCCTCCCCCCCAATAAAAAAAAAACCCAAGCCTAAACTAAACTACCAATAGCCCTTAAAAGGGCCTTTTGCAGGGCATTGCCCAAAAGTAATCGGCTCTTTTACCTGTAAAAAAAAATACAAACAACCCCCCCAACAGTAAAACCCACCACCCACACAACCAACCCCCCAAATAAAAACCTATCTAAAAAAACCTAAGCTTCCCATTGCCCTGAAAAGGGCATTTGGATGGGCATTGCCCTTAAAAGGGCAGTTAGCTCTTTTGCCGCCCAAAGTCCCTAACCTAAAAATAAAACCCACCCAATACACCCTTAAAAAACCTAACACTAACCCCCTGAAGATCGACTTACCGGGAGACGTCTTCATCCAAGCCGGGTGAAGTGGTCCTCCAGACGGGCAGAAGTCCTTATCCAAGCCGGGCAGAAGTCTTCATCCAGACGGCATCTTCTATCTTCATCCATCCGGCGCGGAGCGGGTCCATCTTCAAGACATCCGACGCAGAGCATCCTCTTCATCCGACGACTAACACAGAATGAAGGTACCATTAAGTGACGTCATCCAAGATGGTGTCCCTTATATTCCGATTGGCTGATAGAATTCTATCAGCCAATCGTAATTAAGGTAGAAAAAATCCTATTGGCTGATGCAATCAACCAATAGGATTGAAGTTCAATCCTATTGGCTGATCCTATCAGCCAATAGGATTGAGCTTGCATTCTATTGGTTGATTCTATTGTCATTAAATCAATCTCTCCTCCTTGGAGTCTTAATTTGGTGTTGAAGGCCTTACAGGCTCCTCCTTTTGAGCCTATGCATTCTTTGAACATTAAACTACTTTCATGGAAGTGTTGTTCCTTTTGGCCATCTCTTCTGCTAGATATTCTGAATTATCTGCTCTTTCTTGTGAATCTCTTTTTCTGGTTTTCCATCAGGATAAGGCAGTTTTGCGGACTTCATTTAAATTCTTACCTAAGGTTGTGAATTCTAACAACATTAATAGAGAAATTGTTGTCCCTTCTTTGTGTCCTAATCCTAAGAATTTATTGGAGAAATCCTTACATTCTTTAGATGTGGTAAGAGCTTTGAAATATTATGTTGAAGCTACTAAAGATTTCAGGAAGACTTCTAGTCTATTTGTTATCTTTTCTGGTTCTAGGAAAGGTCAGAAGGCTTCTGCCATTTCCTTGGCATCTTGGTTAAAGCTTTTGATTCATCAGGCTTATTTTGAGTCGGTCAGGCCCCGCCTCAGAGAATTACAGCTCATTCTACTAGATCAGTCTCCACGTTGTGGGCTTTTAAGAATGAAGCTTCAGTTGATCAGATTTGCAAAGCAGCAACTTGGTCTTCTTTGCATACGTTTACTAAATTCTACCGTTTTGATGTATTTGCTTCTTCGGAAGCAGTTTTTGGTAGAAAAGTTCTTCAGGCAGCTGTTTCAGTTTATGTTTTAAGTTAAGAAAAAAATATTTTTTTGGTTGTAGATTTAATTTTCTCAGGGGAAACCGGCTTTTATTATTTTATCCCTCCCTCTCTAGTGACTCTTGTGTGGAGTTCCACATCTTGGGTATTTCTATCCCATACGTCACTAGCTCATGGACTCTTTCCAATTACATGAAAGAAAACATAATTTATCTAAGAACTTACCTGATAAATTCATTTCTTTCATATTGGCAAGAGTCCATGAGACCCACCCTTTTTATGGTGGTTATGATTTTTTTGTATAAAGCACAATTATTTCCTAATTCCTTTGTTGATGCTTTTTACTCCTTTTTCACCCCACTACTTGGCTATTCATTAAACTGAATTGTGGGTGTGTTGAGGGGTGTATAGGCATTTTGAGGTTTGGGAAACTTTGCCCCTCCTGGTAGGATTGTATATACCATACATCACTAGCTCAGGGACTCTTGCCAATATGAAAGAAATTAATTTATCAGGTAAGTTCTTACATAAATTATGTTTTTGGGATGAAACCTTAATCTAACTTTCATCACAAACCTGGATAGATTGAATAGCAAATTAAAGAATAAAGGAGACAGGAAATCACATATTTGACAAAAGTTTTGTAATAAAATAGGCACCCGGGATATATGGAGGCTACAGAATCCAGATACAAAAGCATTCACTTGCCTGTCCAAGAGTCATCAGACGCTATCACGGATAGATATGTTTTTAGTAACTGACTTTCTGACAAAATACGGAATTAAATCTGATATTAAGGAGAGAGTTCTTTCTGACCACGCAATTTTTTCATTAGAAATTAAACTTTAAAACATGTCAAATAGTTTAAATGCATACCTTGCAAATCGTACAAAATATTTTTGGGTAAATACATACACTTGAAATCACAAAGAAATTTCTTCTTAAAGCAGAACATGATACAGGAGGATATGTGGATGAAAGCATTATATGGAGGATTCAGAGGCAGATCAGCTAAATATTTAGCCACTATTACACGACAAAGAGCAAATAAACATATTGATTGAAAAGATACACAACTGGGAAGCAGACTTTCTCAATCGTCAATCTACATCCGGGGGAATGGTCTCTTCACAAGGATGTGTTCGATCAGATTGTGGATCTTTGGGGTCTCACTGAGAATAGATCTGATGGCTTCTCATTTTACTTCCTAGGTACTTTGCGAGGTCCAGGGATCCTCAGGCAGAGTTTGTGGATGCTCTAGTAGCTCCTTGGTCATTTAAGCTTGCTTATCCATTTCCTCCTCTGGTACTTCTTCCAGAGTGATCTCCAAGATAATCCTAGGAAAATCACCAGTAATCCTGATTGCCTCAGCTTGTCCTTGCAGAATGTGGTATGCAGATCTGGTTCAGATGTCCAGTTGCCCTCCTTGGCTTCTTTCTCTAAGGTCAGACCAACTGTCTCAAGGTCTGCTTTATCTGGATCTCAAGTCTCTGAACTTGGTGGCATGGATATTGAATGTTTAGTCCTTAGACATAGAGGATTCTCTGATTCTGGGATTGAAACCTTAATTCCAGCTCATAAGCCTGCAACTAGGAAGATTTATCATAAGGTTTGGAAGGCCTTTATTTCTTGGTGTATAGGTCATGGTTTTTCCTGGCATTCTTTTAGAATTTCTAGGATTTTTTAGTTCTTACCGGATGGTCTTTTCTGGATGAAATTTATTCTTTAGTGACTGTGGGAAAAGAGCTTTTCTTCCTCAACAGTAGAAGTCTAATGGTAATTCTAGAGCTTCTAACCATATTTGGTTCTATAAGTTTGTCCTGGAAACCAAACCCTAATTGGAACAGGTATAAACAGTCCAAGAAGCCTGTTTCCACTACTAAGTCTGTAAGTGCGGCTCCCGATCCAGATCTTCTGGTAGGGGGTAGATTACGCATTTTTCAATGCTCTGAGGAAGGATTCTTCTGACTGTCTGTTCCAATGAATCCTGTTAAGGCAGGAGCCTTTTTTTAAGTAAATTTCAGATCTGGAATCGGTAGGATTATAAGTTCCAGTTTCTTCTTTCTTGGGAACAGTAAAGAGGCTGAATAAAATCCCTGGCACTGTACAAAATCTGGAAATTACAGACCTGGAGACCATTGGGGCGGTTCTTACTCTTGTCCAAAGAGGACAGTTTAATGTACTCTATAGATCTGTAGAATGTTTATCTTCATAACCCTATTTACAGGGAGCATCATCAATTTCTAAGATTTGCATTCTTGGACAAGCATTTTCAGTTTGTTGCTCTACCGTTTAGTCTGGTTATCGTTCTCAGAATTTTTACAAAGGTTCTGGGGTCTCCCTGGCGATGACGGAGGTTTCCCGAATTCTGACTTGGGCAGAAAGAAATTTCTGTATAATATTTGCAGTAAATATTCTAGGGGTGAACACCCAAGGGAATGGTCTCTTCGTCTGGAAGTCTTCAGTCAAAATGTAGACCTATGGGGTCTGCTGGAAGTGGGCTTCTTGTTTTTAAGTGCAAACTCCCAAAGTATTTTGCGAGCTCCAGAGATCCCCAGGTGGAGTTTTACAGATGCTCTAGTAGCATATCATTTGTAGCTCCTTGGTTGTTTAGGCTGCATTACTTTTCTCTTGTAAGGTGTATCCAGTCCACGGATCATCCATTACTTGTGGGATATTCTCATTCCCAACAGGAAGTTGCAAGAGGATCACCCACAGCAGAGCTGTTATATAGCTCCTCCCCTAACTGCCATATCCAGTCATTCTCTTGCAACTCTCAACAAGCATGGAGGTAGTAAGAGAGAGTGGTGAAATATAGTTAGTTTTTATTCTTCAATCAAAAGTTTATTTTTAAATGGTACCGGAGTTGTACTATTTATCCCAGGCAGTAAATAGAAGAAGAATCTGCCTGCGTTTTCTATGATCTTAGCAGCTTGTAACTAAGATCCATTGCTGTTCTCACATATGTCTGAGGAGAGAGGTAACTTCAGCGGGAGAATGGCGTGCAGGTTATCCTGCTATGAGGTATGTGCAGTTACAATTTTTTCTAGAGATGTAAATGCTAGAAAATGCTGCTGATACCGGATTAATGTAAGGTAAGCCTAGATACAGTGATTTAATAGCGAATGGTATCATGCTTACTCTCAGAGGTAATACTCTTATAAAATTACAATATAAAATGTTTGCTGGCATGTTTAAGCGTTTTTATATATGTTCTTGGTGATAAAACTTTATTGGGGCCTAGTTTTTCCGCATGGCTGGCTTAAATTTTGCCTAGAAACAGTTTCCTGAGGCTTTCCACTGTTGTAGTATGAGTGGGAGGGGCCTAATTTAGCGCTTTTTTTGCGCAGTTAAAATTACAGACTGAGATATCCAGCTTACCTCAGGAGTCCCCTGAATGCTATAGGACATCTCTAAAGAGCTCAAAGGCTTTCCAAAGTCGTTTATTGGGGAAGGTAGGGCCACAGCAGGCTGTGGCAGTTTGTTGTGACTGTTAAAAAACGTCTATCGTTTTTTTGATCCGTTTTTTGAACTAAGGGGTTAATCATCCATTTGCAAGTGGGTGCAATGCTCTGTTAGCTTATTACATACACTGTAAAAATTTCGTTTGATTTACTGCCTTTTTTCACTGTTTTTCAAATTCTGACAAAATTTGTTTCTCTTAAAGGCACAGTACCGTTTTTTATATTTGTCTGTTAACTTGATTTAAAGTGTTTTCCAAGCTTGCTAGTCTCATTGCTAGTCTGTACAAACATGTCTGACATAGAGGAAACTCCTTGTTCATTATGTTTAAAAGCCATGGTGGAACCCCCTCTTAGAATGTGTACCAAATGTAATAATTTCACGTTAAGCAATAAAGATCATATTCTGTCTTTAAAAAATTTATCACCAGAGGAATCTGACGAGGGGGAAGTTATGCCGACTAACTCTCCCCACGTGTCAGATCCTTTGACTCCCGCTCAAGGGACTCACGCTCAAATGGTGCCAAGTACATCTAGGGCGCCCATAGCGTTTACTTTACAAGACATGGCGGCAGTCATGGATAATACACTGTCAGCGGTATTAGCCAGACTGCCTGAATTTAGAGGAAAGCGAGATAGCTCTGGGGTTAGACGAAATGCAGAGCATACTGACGCTTTAAGAACCATGTCTGATACTGCCTCACAATATGCAGAAGCTGAGGAAGGAAAGCTTCAGTCTGTGGGTGATGTTTGTGACTCAGGGAAGATGATGCAACCTGATTCTGATATTTCTACATTTAAATTTAAGCTTGAACACCTCTGCGTATTGCTCAGGGAGGTTTTAGCTGCTCTGAATGACTGTGATACAATTGCAGTTTCAGAGAAATTGTGTAGACTGGATAAATACTATGCAGTGCCGGTGTGTACTGATGTTTTTCCAATACCTAAAAGGTTTACAGAAATTATTAATAAGGAATGGGATAGACCAGGTGTGCCGTTCTCTCCCCCTCCTATTTTTAGAAAAATGTTTCCAATAGACGCCACCACACGGGACTTTTGGCAGACAGTTCCTAAGGTGGAGGGAGCAGTTTCTACTCTAGCAAAGCGTACTACTATCCCTGTCGAGGACAGTTGTGCTTTTTTAGATCCAATGGATAAAAAATTAGAGGGTTACCTTAAGAAAATGTTTATTCAACAAGGTTTTATCCTACAGCCCCTTGCATGCATTGCTCCTGTCACTGCTGCTGCGGCGTTCTGGTTTGAGTCTCTGGAAGAGGCTTTACAGGTAGCGACTCCATTGGATGACATCCTTGACAAGCTTAGAGCACTTAAGCTAGCCAATTCTTTTGTTTCTGATGCCATTGTTCATTTGACTAAACTAACGGCTAAGAATTCTGGTTTTGCTATCCAGGCGCGCAGAGCGCTATGGCTTAAATCATGGTCAGCTGACGTTACTTCAAAGTCTAAGCTGCTTAACATTCCCTTCAAGGGGCAGACCCTATTCGGGCCTGGTTTGAGGGAGATTATTGCTGATATCACTGGAGGAAAAGGTCATGCCCTTCCTCAGGACAGGTCCAAATCAAGGGCCAAACAGTCTAATTTTCGTGCCTTTCGAAACTTCAAGGCAGGTGCAGCATCAACTTCCTCTAATGCAAAACAAGAGGGAACTTTTGCTCAGTCCAAGACGGTCTGGAGACCTAACCAGACCTGGAACAAAGGTAAGCAGGCCAAAAAGTCTGCTGCTGCCTCTAAGACAGCATGAAGGAACGGCCCCCTATCTGATAACGGATCTAGTAGGGGGCAGACTTTCACTCTTCACCCAGGCGTGGGCAAGAGATGTCCAGGATCCCTGGGCATTGGGAATTATATCTCAGGGATATCTTCTGGACTTCAAAGCTTCCCCCCCAAAAGGGAGATTTCACCTTTCACAATTATCTGCAAACCAGATAAAGAGAGAGGCATTCTTACATTGTGTACAAGACCTCCTAGTTATGGGAGTGATCCATCCAGTTCCAAAGGAGGAACAGGGATTTTACTCAAATCTGTTTGTGGTTCCCAAAAAAGAGGGAACCTTCAGACCAATTTTGGATCTAAAGATCTTAAACAAATTCCTCAGAGTTCCATCATTCAAGATGAAAACTATTCGTACCATCCTACCTATGATCCAAGAGGGTCAATATATGACTACAGTGGATTTAAAGGATGCTTATCTTCTCATTCCGATACACAAAGATCATCATCGGTTTCTCAGGTTTGCCTTTCTAGACAGGCATTACCAGTTTGTAGCTCTTCCCTTTGGATTAGCTACAGCCCCAAGAATTTTTACGAAGGTTCTGGGGTCACTTCTGGCGGTCCTAAGGCCGCGGGGCATAGCAGTGGCCCCTTATTTAGACGACATCCTGATACAGGCGTCAAACTTCCAAATTGCCAAGTCTCATACGGACATAGTACTGGCATTTCTGAGGTCGCATGGGTGGAAAGTGAACGAGGAAAAGAGTTCTTTATCCCCACTCACAAGAGTTTCCTTCCTAGGGACTCTGATAGATTCTGTGGAAATGAAAATGTACCTGACGGAGTCCAGGTTATTAAAGCTTCTAAATTCCTGCCGTGTTCTTCATTCCATTCCGCGCCTTTCGGTGGCTCAGTGCATGGAAGTAAACGGCTTAATGGTAGCGGCAATGGACATAGTGCCGTTTGCACGCCTACATCTCAGACCGCTGCAACTATGCATGCTCAGTCAGTGGAATGGGGATTACACAGATTTGTCCCCTCTACTAAATCTGTACCAAGAGACCAGGGATTCTCTTCTCTGGGGGCTATCTCGGGTCCATCTGTCCAAAGGTATGACCTTTCGCAGGCCAGATTGGACAATTGTAACGACAGATGCCAGCCTTCTAGGTTGGGGTGCAGTCTGGAACTCCCTGAAGGCTCAGGGATCGTGGACTCAGGAGGAGACACTCCTTCCAATAAATATTCTGGAACTGAGAGCGATATTCAATGATCTTCAGGCTTGGCCTCAGTTAGCAACTCTGAGGTTCATCAGATTTCAGTCGGACAACATCACGACTGTGGCTTACATCAACCATCAGGGGGGAACAAGGAGTTCCCTCGCGATGTTAGAAGTCTCAAAGATAATTCGCTGGGCAGAGACTCACTCTTGCCACCTATCAGCTATCCATATCCCAGGTGTAGAGAACTGGGAGGCGGATTTTCTAAGTCGTCAGACTTTTCATCCGGGGGGGTGGGAACTCCATCCGGAGGTGTTTGCTCAATTGATTCATCGTTGGGGCAAACCAGAACTGGATTTCATGGCGTCTCGCCAGAACGCCAAGCTTCCTTGTTACGGATCCAGGTCCAGGGATCCCGAGGCGACGCTGATAGATGCTCTAGCAGCGCCTTGGTCTTTCAACCTGGCCTATGTGTTTTCACCGTTTCCTCTGCTCCCTCGACTGATTGCCAAAATCAAGCAGGAGAGAGCATCGGTGATTTTGATAGCGCCTGCGTGGCCACGCAGGACCTGGTATGCAGATCTAGTGGACATGTCATCCGTTCCACCTTGGACTCTGCCGTTAAGACAAGACCTTCTACTACAAGGTCCCTTCAATCATCCAAATCTAATTTCTCTGAGACTGACTGCCTGGAGATTGAACGCTTGATTTTATCAAAGCGTGGCTTCTCCGAGTCAGTCATTGATACCTTAATACAGGCACGAAAGCCTGTCACCAGGAAAAGGATATGGCGTAAATATCTTTATTGGTGTGAATCCAAGGTCAGGATTCCCAGGGTATTATCCTTTCTCCAAGAAGGTTTGGAAAAAGGATTGTCAGCTAGTTCCTTAAAGGGACAGATTTCTGCACTGTCTATTCTTTTGCTCAAGCTTCTGGCAGATGTTCCAGACGTTCAGGCATTTTGTCAGGCTTTAGTTAGAATCAAGCCTGTGTTTAAACCTGTTGCTCCGCCATGGAGCTTAAATCTGGTTCTTAGGGTTCTTCAAGGAGTTCCGTTTGAACCTCTTCATTCCATAGATATCAAACTTTTATCTTGGAAAGTTCTTTTTTTGGTAGCTATTTCCTCGGCTCGTAGAGTCTCCGAATTATCTGCCTTACAATGTGATTCTCCTTATCTGATCTTCCATACGGATAAGGTAGTCCTGCGTACCAAACCTGGGTTTTTACCTAAGGTGGTATCTAACAAGAATATCAATCAAGAGATTGTTGTTCCATCCTTGTGTCCTAATCCTTCTTCAAAGAAGGAACGTCTATTACACAATCTGGACGTGGTTTATGCTTTAAAGTTTTACTTACAAGCTACTAAAGACTTTCATCAAACATCTGCTTTGTTTGTTGTCTACTCTGGACAGAGGAGAGGTCAAAAGGCTTCGGCAACCTCTCTTTCTTTTTGGCTAAGAAACATAATCCGCTTAGCCTATGAGACTGCTGGCCAGCAGCCTCCTGAAAGGATTACAGCTCATTCTACTAGAGCTGTGGCTTCCACTTGGGCCTTTAAAAATGAGGCTTCTGTTGAACAGATTTGTAAGGCGGCGACTTGGTCTTCGCTTCATACTTTTTAAAAATTCTACAAATTTGATACTTTTGCTTCTTCGGAGGCTATTTTTGGGAGAAAGCTTTTACAGGCAGTGGTACCTTCCGTTTAAGTACCTGCCTTGTCCCTCCCTTCATCCGTGTACTTTAGCTTTGGTATTGGTATCCCACAAGTAATGGATGATCCGTGGACTGGATACACCTTACAAGAGAAAACATAATTTATGCTTATCTGATAAATTTATTTCTCTTGTGGTGTATCCAGTCCACGGCCCGCCCTGTCATTTTAAGGCAGGTAATTTTTAAATTTAAACTACAGTCACCACTGCACCCTATGGTTTCTCCTTTCTCTGCTTGTTTTCGGTCGAATGACTGGATATGGCAGTTAGGGGAGGAGCTATATAACAGCTCTGCTGTGGGTGATCCTCTTGCAACTTCCTGTTCGGAATGAGAATATCCCACAAGTAATGGATGATCCGTGGACTGGATACACCACAAGATAAATAAATTTATCAGGTAAGCATAAATTATGTTTTTTTTTTTCACCTCTTGTTCTGTTTCCAAGGTTAATAGCCAGGATCAAGCAGGAGGTATATTCAGTAATTCTGATTGCTTCAGCCTGGCCTCACAGGACTTGGTTTGCATATTTGGTCCTGTAGTCCTTTGTGGCTTCTTCCTCTGTGTCACAACCTTCTGTCTCAAGGTCTGTTTTTTCATCAAGATTTAAAATCTCTAATCTTGATGGTTTGGTGATAGTTCAGACCTGTAAACCTGTGACAAGGAAGATTTATTACAAGGTTTGGAAAGTTATTTCCTGGTGTTCAGTTGTCACTCTTTTAAAGTTCCTAGAATTCTTCCATATTTTCAGGATGATTTTGATACGGGCTTATCCACTAGTTCTTTTAAGTTGCAGATCTCTTTCTGTCTTGTTTCACAAGAGGATTGCTAAGTATTCAGAATTTCCTTCTTAATATAAGGAGTCCACGGCATCATTCCTTACTGTTGGGAAATACTGAACTTGGCCACCAGGAGGAGGCAAAGGCACCACAGCAAAAGGCTTAGCTAGCTCTTCCACTTCCCCCATCCCCCAGTCATTCTTTGCCTTTCGTCACAGGAGGATGGCAGAGAAGTGTAATTCGGAGTAGTTCCTTAGTAAGGGTATCTCCTCTTCGATATGGAGCTGGAGTTTAAAGTAGTCTTGTCAGCCTTTCAGTTAGAGCATTAACCAAAGTTAGTCTTGAAATGCAGGGAGAGTCTTTCTGCGAACCCATCCAGACTGCCTGCTAACAGCTCCTAAGCAATCGGTGTTGACGAGTTTCACTGTCTGCTTGCTATCTCACTCAAGTCCATGTCAGAAACGATGCTACAAGACTGTCACACTTGAGAGGCTGTGTTTCTGTTCCACAGCATGGATTCTGGTAAGATAGTTTCAATTTTTACATATGTTGAAAACGCTAGAGGGACAGGGTCACAGTGTGGCTCCTTTTATCTTAATAGAATCATGTGTTAATATCTCCTGAAGGGGATTATTGAACAGTGGGGATTAATCAAATGTGATGCTTTGATTTTATACTGCTTTATGTGTGAGATTTGTTGGGCTCATAGACTGTTTGTTATGTGGCTGGAACGCACAGGTTTTTACTTTTACTTTGAACACTGAGCAGCTTGTAGCTTGGCACGCTTTTTCTCATAGCAGGGGCGGACCTGCCTTGCGCACCATGTGACCGGGAGTGGTCTCGCTTTCATTTCCTCTTTCCTGACCGAGCTGGCTGTCGGAGAAGATGCTTTTTCTCTGTATTGTCTTGGTCTAGGAGGTGGTGAGTGCCCCAGCCATTGGGAGTATAAAGGTGCTGTTTTTTGAGAAATAAGATTGATTTATTTTCTGTGTCCTACTATCATTAGCCTAAGCTATGGAGGATTTTGAGATTCTAGAGGGTACTCCCTCTATTCCAAATAGTAATACCTGTTTATATTGTGAGGAGGCCTTGGTATGCCTGCCCTCTCAACTATGTTCCACATGCCTTGAACAAGTGATAAGGTCTAAGAAAGTTAACTCCTTTAGTACCACTGAGCCGTCCACCTCTGGGGACTCGCCGTCCCATGAGGTGCCTACCCACCAGTCATCTCCTTCTACGCACGCAGCTTCCCGTCGCACGCCTGATCCTCCAGCTGGAGAGAGCCTTTTATCATCAGACTTTACCGCGCAGTTAAAGACCGCAGTGTCTGAGGCCCTCAGTGCTTTACCTTGCCCCGCTAAACACAAGCAAAAGGTTAAACATAGCTCTAGTGCCGTTAACTTTTCCTGTGCCTGTAAAGATAGCGAACATTATTAAGAACGAATGGGACAGAATTGAATCTTCCTTTTCCCCTTTGTCTTCCTTTAAAAAATTATTCCCGGTCCCGGACTTTCAATTGGAGCTGTGGGGTTCCGTCCCTAAGGTGGATGGCGCTATCTCCACGCTTGCCAAGCGTACTACTATCCCGCTTGAGGATAGTTTGACGTTCAGAGAGCCAATGGATAAGAAGATAGAAACTCTTCTAAGAAAGATGTCAACATACGGGATACTTGTTTCAACCGGCAGCGGCTGTTGCCTCGGTTGCTGGAGCAGCTACCTACTGGTACGACTCATTATAGGAATTAATCGAGGTGCAGGGTCCCCTCGACGTTATGCAGGAAAGAATTAAAGCATTGAGAATTGCTAATTCTTTTATCTGCAATTCAAACATGCAGATTATTTCCTTAAATGCTAAGGTGTCTAATTTTTCAGTTCAGACCTGTCGGGCGCTCTGGCTGATGTCCTGGTCTGCGGACATGATTTCTAAGTCTAGACTTCTCTCTCTCCCTTTTAAGGGAAATATTTTTTTTTGGTTCAGGCCTGGACTCCATTATCTCCACTGTTACAGGGGGCAAGGGTGAATTCCTACCGCAGGATAAAAAGAACAAGTCTAAGGGACAAAGTTCTAATTTTTGTTCCTTTCGTTCTAATAAATCCCAATGACAGCAGCCCTCCGCTAAGCACAAGCAAACCAAGAGTACTTGGAAGCCGGCTCAGTCCTGAAATAAATCCAAGCAGAGCAAGAAGCCTGCTGAGTCTAAATCGGCATGAAGGGGCGGCCCCCATCCGGTGCTGGATCGTGTAGGGGGCAGACTGACGCTCTTTTCAGAAGCTTGGTTCAGGGATGTGCAGGATCCATGGGTCCTGGAGGTCATTGCTTAGGGATACAAGATAGGTTTCAAGTCTCATCCACCCAAGGGCGGATTTCTCCTCTCAAGCCTGTCTTCCAGACCAGAAAAGAGGGATGCCTTTCTGGGGTGCGTGCGGGATCTGTCCTCCTTATGGGTCATTGTCCCGGTACCAATCGCATAAAAAAGTTTGGGATACTATTCAAACCTTTTCGTGGTCCCAAAGAAGGAGGGTACTTTTCGCCTGATTCTGGACCTAAAGTGCTTAAACAAATTTCTAAATGTCCCCTCGTTCAGGAAGGACAGTTTATGACCACTGTAGATCTGAAGGATGCTTACCTTCACGTTCAGTTTCTAAGGTTTGCGTTCCTGAACCAGCACTTCAAGTTCATTGCACTTTCGTTTGGTCTAGCTACTATCCCAATAATTTTTATGAAGGTTCTAGGGGCTCTTCTAGCCGTTGCCAGAACCCGGGGTATAGCAGTAGCTCCCTACTTGGACGATATTCTGGTACAAGCACCATCTTTTCGTCTGGCAGAGGACCATTCAGGATCTCTTCTCTCTCTCTCCTTCGATCTCATGGATGGAAGATAAATCTAGAAAAGAATTCTCTTATTTCGAGCACCAGAGTAGAATTCCTGGGTACTATAACAGACTCCATATCCATGAAGATATTTCTAACAGACCAAAGATGTTGCATGCTTGCTTCTGCATGTCTTGCCCTCCAGACCTCCTTAAGGCCCTCTGTGGCTCAGTGTATGAAGGTAATTGGTCTCCTGGTGTCCAGCATGGATGTCATTCCCTTTGCCAGGTTTCATCTTAGACCGCTGCAACTGTGCATGCTGAGACAGTGGAACGGTGAACATTTGGATCTGTCTCAACAGATCTCTCTGGACAACCGGTTGAGAGAATCGCTCTCTTGGTGGCTCTGTCCAGATCATCTTCCCGAGGGACATCCTTCTTAAGACCATCCTGGGAGATTGTGACTACGGATGCAAGTCTATCAGGATGGGGAGCTGATTGGGGTGCCAAGAAGGCACAGGGCCTGTGGTCTCAGGATTAACGCTCCCTCCCGATCAACATTCTGGAACTTTGAGCAGTCTTCAATGCTCTGAAGGCTTGGCCTTTTCTGGGTTTGTCCCGGTTTATCAGATTCCAATCAGACAATATAACCTCAGTGGCTTACATCAACCATCAGGGAGAAAAGAGAAGCTCCCTAGCAATGAGGGGAGATATCTCGAATTCTGGAGTGGGCTGAGGCCCACAGCTGTTCGCTGTCAGCGATCCACATTCCGGGTGTGGACAACTGTGAAGCGGATTTTCTCAGCAGACAAGTGGGGGATGCCGGAGATACATCTCATGGCGTCTCGTCTCAATACCATGCTACCCATATATAGGTCGAGGTCCAGGGATCCTGCGTGAAGATTTAATGCTTAAACCTAGGCAAGAGAGGTTTTTCTGAGAGAACGATTGATACTCTCATTTAAGATCGGAAGCCGTTTATTCGTCGCATCTATCATAAGGTGTGGCGAACCTACTTATTCTGGTGTGAAGAGCGTGGGTTTCCCTGGCATAAGGTTAAGGTTGCCAGGATCCTATTGTTTCTCCAGGATGGATTGGAGAAGGGCCTTTCTGCCAGTTCCCTGAGGGGATAGATTTTGGCCCTATCTGTTTTACGGCACAAGAGGCTCTCAGAGTTTCCCAATTTACAGTCATTTGTTAAGGCTCTGATTAGGATCAGACCTGTGTTTAGATCTAAGGCTCCTCCTTGGAGTCTAAATCTTCTTCTTAAGGTGTTGCAACGGGCTCCGTTTGAGCCTATGCATGAGATTGACATTAAATTGTTGTCCTGGAAGGTTCTTTTTCTACTGGCTATTGCTTCTGCGCGCAGAGTATCTGAGATTGCAGCCTTGCAATATGAGCCTCCTTATCTGGTGTTCCACTCTGATAAGGCTGTCCTATGTACTAAGTTAGGTTTTCTTCCTAAGGTTGTGTCAGTCCGCAACATCAATCAAGAGATTGGGGTTCCTTCCTTGTGTCCAGATCCTCCTTCTGCGAAGGAACGTTTGCTTCATAATCTGGACATGGTTCGCGCCTTGAAGTTCTACCTTCAGGCTACTTTAGACAAACTTCCTCTTTGTTTGTTGTCTATTCAGGAAGCGTAAGCAACAGAAGGTCTTTTCCACTTTCTTATCTTTTTGGTTAAGGAATGTTATCCGCCTTGCGGAGACAGCGGGACATAAACCTCCTCAGAGGATTACAGGTCATTCTACTAGAGCAGTGGCTTCCTCTTGGGCCTTTAAGAATGAGGCCTCTATGGATCAGATTTTTAAGGTGGCTACCTGGTCCTCCTTACAAACTTTTTTCTAAATTTTACAAGTTTGATGTTTTTTTAATCGGCTGAAGCAGCTTTTGGGAGAAAGGTTTTGCAGGCTGTGGTGCCCTCAGATTAGGGTCCGCATCTCTTTTTGTCCCTCCCATTATCATTCATTGTCCTCTAGAGCTTGGGTCTAAGTTTCCCAACAGTAAGGAATGATGCTGTGGACTCTCCTTATATTAAGAAGGAAAACATAAATTATGCTTATCAGATAATTTAATTTCCTTCTGTATATGGAGAGTCCTCGTCCCCCGCCCGTGTTTCCTGATGGGCTTCCCTCTAAATTATATTTCTCTTCTGGCACCGTTTATAACCTGATATTTCTCCTACTGTTCCTTGTTCCCTCAGCAGAATGACTGGGGAATGGGGGAAGTGGGAGAGGTATTTAAGCCTTTGGCTGGGGTGTCTTTGCCGCCTCCTGGTGGCCAGGTTCAGTATTTCCCAACAGTAAGGAACTCTCCTTATACAGAAGGAAATGAAATTATCTGGTAAGCATAATTTATGTTTTTGTCAAGGCTTTAGTCATGATTAAGCCTGTGATTAACCAATGTCTCCTCCATGGAATCTTAATTGGTTTTCAGAATTTTGCAGCTTCCTCCTTTATGAACCTATGCATGTTTTGGATATTCAGGTTTTGTCCTGGAAGGTTTGGCTTCCTTTAGCTATTTCTTCTACTAGAGGAGATTCTGATTGCTCTTTTGTTGTGAACATACTTGTCTTCAGGATAACGCAGTTTTGAGAACTAACTTTGATCTTTTGTTTAAGGTGGTGATGATTGTTCTCTTAGTGTCCTAATCCAAAGAATTCTAAGGAGAAGCTTCTCCATTTTTTGGATATGGTCAGAGCTTTGACGTTCTATTTTGCAGGCTACTTGGGGTTTTTGGCAATTTTTTTACTTGTTTATTCATTTTTCGGGTCCCAGAAAGGTCAGACGGCTACTGCCATTTTGTTAGCCTCTTGATTAAAGTTTTTTCATAAAGCTGACTTGGAGGCAGGTCACTCTTCTTTTAAATGGGTTACTGTCCATTCTTCATGGGCCTTTAAGAATGATGCCTCTTTATTTAATTTGCAAGACAGTTCATAAAATTTTTTCTAAATTCTACCATTTTAAAGTTTCTGCTTCTTCTGAAGCAGATTTTGTTAGGCAAGTCTTTCAGGCAGCTGTTATTGTGCATAAATTATTATTGTATTTATATTTTTTCTAAAAAAAAACTCACAAAAAAACTAATCATCCAATGTATTTGGCATAGTATGTCTGGTCCCGCCCAGATTACTTGTGGGACTCCACAGCTTGAGTATTATTTCCCAGGAGTAATGGATCGTGGAGTCTCACAACATTTATAAAAGAAGTATAATTAATGCTTACCTGATAAATTAATTTATTTCACAGTGGTGAGAGTCCACGAGTCCCCGCCTTATTATTTTTTATTGTAATTGTTTTTTTCTGCCAGTAGTTTGAGTTTGCACCTCTCTTTTCCCAGCTCCTTTTTGTTCTTATTTTCTTTTCCTAACTTCTTCTCTTCTATCTTGACTAGTTTCCAGTAAGATGTTAGGAGTTTTAAAGGCTCTTGGAGTTTTGTGATCTTTGCCTCCTCCTAATGACCAGGAGTATAATTCCCAGTAGTAATGGGTTGTGGATTCTCACCACCATGAAATTAATTAATTTATCAGGTAAGCACAAATTCTATATTTTTTCTGTTAATTAAATCTTAATTTTTTTTAATTTAGCCCAGGAAATTATCAGTTGTCATATTATTTTGATTTGTTTTTTCAATTGAAATATATATTTTACTGAACAAATGTAAAATATCATTATTCTGCTTTTCAGGACAGACTCTGCCTGCCTCATCATATTCTAGAAGAGAGAGGATTGGTTAAAGTTGGTGTCACTGTACAGGCCCTGCTTGAACTTCCTTTACTGAAGGTGTCACAGCTTTCTTCCTTCTGACATGGAATGGAGACTTAAAAGTTGATTTTACATTGTGTTCTCAAGCCTCAGATGTAAAATCATGTAATTTGTAGCTGACCATTATAAAACAATGGAAGTGAAAAATAATCCTGTTGTGCACAGCTACTTTTGTTAAATTCAGTGACATTTACTGAAAAAAATGCACATTTTCCACAATTTCAAATCCAGGTCCATAGTTATCTGTCAATATTTGTAAATTACATTTGTCTTTTTTTTAGGTTTGTGTTACTTTTGTAAAGTGTTGAATTTATTTATATTTTGCAAAAATCTAATTTTCAGTTCAGCATATTTTATTCATATAAAATATTGCTGCAATACTGCAGGCATGTAAATAATGTTACATCTATATGAATCATTTTAGTTTTGAACAAGTAAAAGTCTTCAAAACTATCAGTTTGAGATAATGGACAATTTATTGCACTTCATGTATTATAAATACTCTTAGCATCTTTAGCATTTTATTTTGTGATTTAGTGACTAAAGCTGATCTAATTTGTTTTCTTTTATATGCTTGTAATTTTTTAAGTATTTTTTATAGTAAGACTTGGTGCCAAATTTATTTTTAGTTGTAGACTGTTTACATGTGAAGTGCCTGTGTAACTGACCTTAATAGCTTCAGCCTGTTCTGCAAGCAAAAGTTTAAGACTTGCAGGTATTAGTTTTGTAATATCATTGACAGGGTTTCACTTTTTTTTTCTTTTTGTTTATTTTTTAAAAAACTAGTTTTTTTGGAATTAGTTGATTAAGTTGCAGAATGTAGTTGTGAGCTTTGACAATTTTTTATTTATTTTAAATTTGCTTGTCAACTGATATTTTTATTGAACTGAAACAATATATTATTTAGTAGATAAAATCAGCAACTCACTATCAAGGTTGTATAAATAATGAACATCAGTTATTATAGTTATTTGATTTTGTTTTATTCCATAATGTACATTAGAACAACAACTTGAATACACATATACTGAAATGCAATAGATACTGTTTTTTGTCACCTCTTCTATATGTAATATAGTTGGGGGGGTTCTTCAATGTTTATTTTAAACTCTAAATTCACAAGTCAATTTATCCTTTTTTTTTAATTTGGTAAATATTTCAGAAATAAGCATTAACATATTAGGGAACTTTGTAATTAAGATTTACTCTGCCTGATGCTTTTGTAAGCTATGTGGCAAAATGCTCAGGTTAAATGTAAAATCAAGTCTTGAAATTATTCTTTCTTAGGTGGTGAGAGTCCACGAAAGTCCTTACGTGTGGGAATTCTTCTTCTGGCCACCAGGAGGGGCAAAGACACCATACAGCAGAGCTTTATTCCTCATACTTCCCTTTCCCTCCCAATAGTTCTTTTTCAAGGGAGGAAAAGCATAGAGGTGCTCAGGATCACAGTAACATGTCACTGGTAATTGGATTGGATCATTGTAACATGTCACTGGTAATTGGATTGGATCAGGTAGTCAGACAATCTCTTGATGGACACCCCCCATTACGCTGGGTCTGTGGATGGTTTTCCTGCATTTGTCATGGGTAATAATTACCCCGGACGCCAGTTTGTTAGGTTGCGAAACATTCAGGGGCTTTCAAAGATCTCAGGAAATTTGGTCGCCTCAAGAGGCGAGGCTACCAATAAATGTCTTGGCAGTAGCATATGTCAATAATCAGGGTGGTACCCACAGTTCCTTGGAATTATCTCTCAATCAGAAGATATTCGACCAGTTGGTGCATCACTGGGGTTTTCCAGTGATAGTCGTAAAGGGACATGAAACACTTTGAGATAGTAATATAAAATGATAAATCATATATATAGAAAAAACAGCAGAGAAGGTAACCTAAGTTACAACATGGCAGCTCCCATTTTATAGACACTATAACTTTACACTTATTTTGTCAATGTTTATACAGCTAATTAACCCTTTAAAAATAAATCTACTTTCTCAGACTAATCTTTTCTTCAAAAGCATCATTCCATGTAGCATTTAATTAGTGTTGAATGTCCCTTTAATGGCATCTTGTCTGAACCACAGATTTCACAGAGGTGAAAAGATGCTCATGCAGAATTGATAGACGCTCTAGCAGTTCCTTGCTCCCTTGTTTATCTGCCAAGGGTAACTTCTCAGATCAAGCAGGAACATATATCTGCAATATTGATAGCTCTCATGCTTGGACTCGGAGGACGTGGTATGCAGATCTAGTCCAGATGTCCATTGTTCTTCCGTGGCATTTTCTTTCAGGATGGCTTATATAAGGGCTTATTTCCCAGCACTCTAATGGGTCAGATTTTAGCTCTTTCAGTTGTTAATGCATAGTAAACTTGCTCGTCTTCTTGATGTTCAGGTGTTCATTTAGGCTTTAGTTAGACTCAGACCTGTAATAAAACCTATGTCTCCTCCATGGAGTTTCAATCTGGTTTTAAAGGTTTGTAATATTAACCTTTTGAACTTCTGCATAAAGTAGATATTCAATTGTTAGCTTGGAAAGTTTTTATTTTTTTTGCACTTTTCTCAGTGAGGAGAATATCTTAAAATGGATTTGCGGGCTACTATGGATTTCTGTCATTTCTCTAGCTCATTTGTCCAGTTGTCAGGTAAACGTAGTGGGGTTTCTTTAGCTTCATGATTAAAGGGTTTATTAACGGGCCTTACTTTAAGGCAGGACAATAGCTTCCTTTATAAATTACAGTTCTTTCAACTTGTTCTTTTTCTACATTTTATGGCTTTTAAGAATGATGCTTCAGTGGTGAGAGTCCATGAACCCGCCTGTTTTTCATAGTTTGCGGCAGTTCTAGTTTGCTACTCTTTACCCTACTATCTTTCTTTCTACTTCCGCCTATCCTTGGCTATACGTACTACTGGGAGGGAAAGGGAAGTAGGAGGGATACTTAAAGCTCTAGTGTAGGGTGTCTGCCTCCTCCTGGTTGCCTGGAGATGAATTCCCACAAGTAAGGACTTTTGTGGACTCTCACCACCAAGTAAGAAAGGAATTTATCAGGTAAGACTATTTTTTTTAGATGTTTATATTTCTGATTAATAATCTTGCAATGATTCATTGAAACCTTTTTTTCCTTACAAATATGGACCTGTGAAGATGCAGTGTGTTTGAAAAGAAATGATCTGTTCCAATTTTTGTTGTATTCATAAACATGGAAACACATTTCTAAGCATTTTATGTTTACAGAAAAGTTCATTTTTATTCCAAACAACAACTGAAATCAGATTCCCTGAAATATTCATAGCGCAGAAATTGGTCAAGAGACAATACTACTCAATATTACAGTGAACCAGATCTTTTATCATTTAAAATATCATGGTGTATTTTTATATAACCTGAGAGACTTTTTGAACTGCAGAAATAAAAATAACTATCAACCAAAGTGGTTCTGTTGCAAAAGCCACAAGCTGAAATCATTGTCTGAGTAGCAAAAGAAGCGATTTTTTGCCGTGGACCCTGAAGCACCTCAGCTTTCAGCTGAGGGTTTCACATTAAATTGGGAGAATGAATCTAAAGATGCGAAATTGTACCTGGTATTTTTCTTTGAGCATAAATGATCATTCTTTATATAATTTTGTAATGTTATGTAATATTGCCATTATATATTAATTAATTCACAGTATTTTCATTTATATATCATATTGCATCAATTAAGGAAAACTAGAGATTTCAGGAAGTTAAAGGTGTCCCAAAGCAAAAAAAAGGTTGGAAAACCCTAAACTTTGATAAAAAAAAAAAATCCAGCTAGGTTTAGCTACACAGAATACAGTTCCTGCTATGTGCTAAAACTAACAGTTTAGGCCTAGTTTCCATTGAGGTGATAATTTAATCTATTTAATTCTGCTTCATAATCTGTATCAAGAGTCTCATGGAACTGAAACTCATTTCCAGCTGGTTCGTATACTACTAGTGACCCAAGAAAAACGTATGAGCATTTCTGCATATTGGCATAGGGTTTTTCACAATATTTTACCCTTAAAAGGTAAAGTAGTTTGCAAATGTACAATTTATCTGTTAGTATTTTTTGTTAATAAATAACTAAAGCAGTTGTTTATGCTGTTCATACAAGGCAACTGTAAAGCAAAATGAAAGCTACATTTGTATGAGTATAGTATTCTTGGGGGTTATGAGTACTGAGTAAATGATTATATAAACTATGAAACATTAGTAGAGATTCATAATTTGTGAATATTCTACTGTTTATTTGCACATGTAAAATTCAGTGTGTATTAACAGAAGGACCAAATGACTGTGCTGGGTTAGGAGAGAATAAAGTGGGCATAGTGGGAATAAAAAGATTAAAAAAAAAATTAAGAAATTATAGGTTTTCTGATCAACAGGAAGTTCACATGTCTGCAAAATACAGCATATATTATTATTGATCCATAATTATTAGTTGATTTGCTCTTGAAATTAATTTGTTCTATTTCATAAGAAAATTGTGTTGAAGGTCTAATTTATTATTTATCATTAGTAAAACTGGCAATTTGTAGCCTTTTACTAGTACATTAAAGGGATATGAAACAGTGCACATTTAGTAGAAGAAAAAAAAAGTTAAATCAAAGTAAACATAAAAAGGATTAAAACATTAAACAACTTACTAGTTTTGTTTCTAAATGAGCACTTATAAATTTTCATTGTAGCCACTGCCTACTGCTAGATAAGCAAGCAGACATTGCAGAACGTAGACATCATTGTCGTATGATTTTTGCAGCAAATGTCCTCTACTGAACATGGGCAATAAACTTATTGCAGCTAGATTCGATGTCTACTAGCAACACTTGAAACTGCTACCCTGCCTTTCTGTAGAGACCTCCGCCCTCTTGTGGGGCCGTACACTGCACACAAAAAAAAAAAAAGGGTAAAACATTTTTTCAAATGATGAATAATACATATTGCAATTATTTGTATTAAGTATAAGCCACTGTTTAGTGCTTTTTATTTCCAACAATGAAACTTGCTGTTTTATATCACTTTAACATATAGTATTAAGCTATTGTAACCAATCAGTGCTTGAATATTTAAGGAACAAAATAAAGCCATATTAATAAATTGCACCTGCTAATTCCTTCAGCCAAAAAAACCTAAATGTAATTGAACTACCTCCAGACAGGAAAAATACTAACGGAGAGGATTTGTGTAAACTGAAATTAAGGACATAGAATTACCTGGTGACGTTTAGAAAAAGAAAAAACGTATTTTGCAAGAGACGTAACCTTTTTGTCTCTTATAACATTGTTTAAATATTTTCACTAAATGTGTCAGTATTTATTTAGTTTACTTTCCAGCAATTTCATTAAGATTTACATGTTTAACCAAATGAATATCAAACTTGTTTGTCACAAATCTTTTCTGCCATATTACTTATTGTTAAGACAGGGATTCTGATTCAAGAAGTATTTTAAAAATATTGTCTTAAGCATTTAAAAAAAAAAAAAAGCCTTGTGTTATTTCATGAGTTAATTATCAGTTTGTCTTTATCTCTCCTATTTGACATTACTACTACTAATAATAATTTGGTTAAAGTTAATTTTTATGTTTGACATAAACCTAATTTCCAGATGTACCTATACAAATCTTAAGCAATTTGAATGCAGCATGTTTTGCCACCTAGAAAATCTAATTATAGAGTTCTAAACATTTTCTTTCCAAAGACATGGAGAGTCCTCAAGGTCATTCCAATTACTAGTGGGATATTCAACTCCTGGCCACCAGGAGGAGGCAAAGAGCACCCCAGCAAAGATGTTAAGTGTAACTTCCCTTACCCATAATCCCCAGTCATTCTCTTTGCCTCTGTCAATGGAGGATGTGCGAAGTTGGTGTCTGAAGATATTTAATCCTTTTATAGGTATTTTTCCCTGCAAGCAAGTATTGGGGTCTAGCTGTGTCTATGTCAATCTTTTAAAGGAACATTATACACTCATTTTTTCTTTGCATAAATGTTTTGTAGATGATCTATTTATATAGCCCATAAAGTTTTTTTTTTTAAAAAATGTATAGTTTTGCTTATTTTTAAATAACATTGCTTTGATTTTCAGACTCCTAACCAAGCCCCAAAGTTTTATGTGAATACCGTCAGCTACCTTCTCCAGCTTGCTCCTGTTTGTGTAAAGGGTCTTTTCATATGCAAAAGAAGGGGGAGGGTCTTATTTCCCACTTGCAGTGGGCTTTCCAGCTCTCTTTTCAACAGAGGTAAACTGAGAGCTTCTAAGTAAGTTATTAAACAGTTTTATACTGGATTTTTATATCAGTATCTGTGCATCTTATTCTTTATAGTAGTGTCTATTACATGCAGTTATATGAAAATGAGTGTATACTGTCCCTTTAAGTAAGAGTAGTGGTGGCTTTTAAGCAGTTAAATGGCAGCGAGGTAGTCTTTGCTTTACTTTTAACATTTTGCTACCCCTTTGCAGAAAGCCAGAGTTAGTTACTCTGTTCTTTCTTTTTTTACAGGTCCATGACAGGGAGCGAAGTACCTGTCACACCTACGTAGCAGCATCTGGATCTCAGGTAAGTGCCTTATCCTTCTAGGTATTAAGGACAGCAGCACTTAAGAGGTTAATCCTCATGATCCAAATTAGGACATATATCCTTTATAAGAAGGATTCTTAGGACAGATTATGGCAATGGGACATACATTTCCTTATAAATTAGGGATACTTTATTTGGAGAAATACAGTTTTGGTTTAAATCTGAGACGTTATTTGGCTAGAGGGACTTATATCTTTATTGAGAGATAAAGGTCAGAAGGATGGTGTGTTTCATTACAGGAATACAGGGCACATTGTTTTGTGTAGTCTGACATGTTTTGGGAAACAGACTTATTTTTATTAAATGGTAAATTTGTGAGCAGTTTAATTTTTGCGCTATTTCTAGTATTTCTAGTTTTTTCAGCGCAAGGAAGAGAAGATCCTTATAGAAAGTTCTCGTTTTCCTCTGTCTAGTGGGGTGTCAATTCCTGTCTGGTAGAAACTTCATGCAATCTGAAAGGTTGCTTTGAAGGAGTCTTTATTGTTCTCAAAAATTACAAATTTCTAATAAATCTTGTCAGTTTTTATTCTTTTCAATTTTCTTACTGTTGAATTCTGTAAAATTGATTCAGAGTTAGATCAATCTATGTCTGTTGATGAACTATGTTTAGAGGCTCAAATGTTTTGCCAATGCAATTTTGTTCCTTATGTTTCTCCAAAACATTAAATTTTAAAGACTAATTACTCTGAGCCAAATGTCTCTCAGGATAATGCTGTACGTGACATGCCTGAGCTTTCTCCTCAAACGTCCCAAGCCTTGATGGTTTCCAATACTGTGCCTTCTGTGTCCTCCTAGGGGTGTTTATTTGCCTGGGGGTTTTGCTGCTCAGATTTCCTCAGCAGTAACAGTGGCTTTGTCAGCTTTCCCTTCTTCGGGTAAGCGTAAGAGAAAATCTAAACATTTGACCACTAGTAAGGTTTCTGACCCCTTTAAATCTGCGCTGGTCAACCTTTCTCAATTGTCTGATGAGGAAAATACTTTAGTAGCTTCTGAAGGTAATATTTCAGACTCTGACTCCTTGGCGGTGAAATCTTCAGAATCTGAAGAGGTTAATTTTAGATTTAAGCTTGAACATCTTCATTTACTTCTGAAGGAGGTTCTAGCTACTTTGGACGACTCTGAACCTTTGGTTGCTGCCAACCCTAAGACGTCTTCTAAGCTGGATAGAGTTTATGATTCTCTTTGCGATGATGTTTTTCCTTTTCCTAGGAAAATTTCAGAAGTTATAGCACAGAAATGGGATAAGCCAGGGGTCCCGTTTTCCCCTTCCCCTGTTTTTAAAAAGATGTTTCCTGTTGCTGACTCTTTTCGAGAATCATGGCGCACCATTCCTAAGGTAGAAGGTGCTATTTCTTCTCTAGCTAAGAGAACTACCATTCCTATAGACGATAGTTGTTCTTTTATGGATCCTATGGATAAAAAGCTGGAGGCTTATTTAAAAAAAGATGTATGTCCATCAGGGTTTACAGTGGCAACCTGCGGAAAGTATTGCCACGGTTGCGGCAGCAGCATTTTATTGGTGTGATGCCCTGTCTGATCTGATCTCAGAAGAGACTACTATAGAGGAGATCCAAGACCGGATCAAGGCTCTTTAACTGGCCAATACCTTTATCTGTGATGCCAATATGCAGGTAATTAGACTGGGAGCTAAGATATCTAGCTTCACTATTTTAGCTCGCAAAGCTCTGTGGTTACAATCTTGGTCAGCTGATGTTTCTTCAAAGGCCAAGCTTTTGACTTTGCCCTATAAGCGTAAAACTTTGTTTGGACCTGGTCTGGCAGAGATCTTTTTAGAGATTATGGGTGGAAAGGGAACTTTCCTACCTCAGCACAAGAAGAATAGACCTAAGGGACAGAAGTCCTTTCAGAATTTTAAGGGACAGAAGTCCTCTTTTTCAAACCAGAGCAATCCAGGTCCTCTTGGAAATCCAGCCGGCCCTGGAATAAGGGAAAACAAAACAAGAAGCCTTCCACTGACTCTAAATCAGCATTAAGGGTCTGCCCCCAATCAAATTTTGGATCAGGTGAGGGGCAGGCTTTCTCTTTTTCGACAGGCTTTGATATGCGATGTCCCATATCCATGGACTGTGGACATAGTATCCCAGGGTTACAAAATAGGATTCAAGTCTCGCCCTCCAAGGGGCAGATTTCTCCTATCAAGACTATCCTCAAACCAGGTAAAGAGGGAGGCCTTCTTAAATTGCATAAAGGACCTATCCTCCCTTGGAGTTATTGTACCAGTCCCTCTAGAGGAATAGGGTCTAGGATTCTATTCAAATCTATTTGTGGTTCCCAAAAAGGAGGGAACTTTTTGACCAATCCTAGATCTCGAGTTCCTCAACAAATTCCTTGGGGTTCTGTCCTTCAAGATGTAAACTATTCGTTCCATTCTTCCATTGGTTCAGGAAGGTCAGTTCATGACGACCATACACCTGAAGGACTTGTACTTACACGTTCCCATTCACAGGGATCATTACCAGTTCCTAAGGTTTGCCTTTCTGGACAAGCATTTCCAGTTTATTGCTCTTCCATTTGGTCTAGCCACAGCTCCCACAATATTCACAAAGTTTCTCTATTGGCAGTGATCATATTCCAGGGAATTGCGATGGCACCTTATCTAGACGACATCTTGGTTCAGGCTTCATCTTTGCAACTAGCAAAATCTCATACAGAGATGTTGTCTTTTCTACGTCTCCACGGGTGGAAAGTGAATCAGGAAGAGAGTTCTCTAGTTCCATCTACAAAAGTGATTTTCCTAGGGACAATCATAGATTCTCTATCTATGAAGATTTTCATGACGGACGTCAGAAAATCCAAACTTCTTGCTTCTTGCCTATCCCTCCAGACTGCTTTTCATCCATCAGTGGCTCAATGCATGGAGGGGATTGGTCTGATGGGGGCTTCTATGGACATCATTCCTTTTGCTTGGTTCCATTTGTGACCACTGCAGCTTTGCATGCTCCTACAATAGAACGGAGATCATTCAGATTTATCACAGAGGATAAACCTGGACCCCCTATCAAGAGACTCTCGTGGTGGATTTCCCAGGAAAATCTATCTCGGGAAACTTGTTTCCTGATACCGTCCTGAGTGATTGTGACTACGGACGCCAGCTTGTCAGGCTGGGGAGCTGTTTAGGGTTCTCTGAAGGCTCAAGGCCTGTAGTCTTGGGAAGAGTCCTCTCTTCCCATAATTATCCTGGAATTGAGAGCAATCTTCAATGCCTTGACAGCTTGGCCTCAATTATCTTTAGTCCAGTTTATCAGATTCCAGTCGGACAACATCACCTCAGTGGCTTACATCAACCACCAGGGAGGGACTCAGATTTCCTTGGCCATGAAGGAGGTGACTTGCATTCTGCAGTGGGCGGAACCTCACGATTGTCTGCTATCTGCCATCCACATTCCAGAAGTGGACAATTGGGAGATGGATTTTCTGAGCAGACAGACCTTTCATCCCGGGGAGTGGGCTCTCCATCCAGAAGTGTTCTCAAGGATAACCCTCAGGTGGGGGCTTCCGGAGTTGGATCTGATGGCGTCTCATCAAAACGCCAAGCTTTCAAAGTATGGATCAAGATCAGGAGATCCTCAGGCCGCTCTGATAGATGCTCTGGCGGTTCCTTGGAATTTCGGTCTAGAATACCTATTTCCTCCGTTTGCTCTTTTTCCACGAGTCATTTCTCATATCAAACAGGAGAGAGCGTCTGTGATTCTAATAGCTTCTACTTGGCCTCTCAGGATCTGGTTCGCGGATCTGGAAGGGATGTCATCTCTACCTCCTTGGAGGTTACCTCTAAGGAAGGACCTTCTAATTCAGGGTCCTTTCCTCTATCCAAACCTAGATTATCTGAAGCTGATTGCTTGGAGATTGAACGCCTAGTTCTGTCTAGACGTGGTTTTTCTGAAGCGGTCATTAAAACTATGCTCCAGGCTCGCAAACCTGTTATTCGCAAAATTTACCATAAGGTATGTCATAAATATCTTTATTGGTGCAAATCTAAGGGGTTCTCCTGGAGCCGGGTGAGGATTCCCCAGATTTTGTCTTTTCTTCAGGATGGCCTGGAGAAGGGTTTATTGGTCAGTACTCTAAAGGGTCAGATTTCTGTACTATATATCCTTTTGCACTAACATCTGGCTGATTTACCAGATGTTCAAGCTTTTGATCGGGCAATTAAGAGATCTAAGAAGGAGCAGTGGGTGTCTTTGCCACTTTTCTAATAAGCTCCCCACAAGCTTAACATATAGATTCCACACAAGTAATAAAAAATGAAAAGGGCGCTTACACAGCTGACAAGGAGTAAATATCAATATGTATCTAAATAAATCCCAAACATTTCTGACCGTAAAGGTAATTTCTTATTTTATATATAAAAAATATATTCAAGTTTAAAAACAGTTTTATCAGACCATAACAATATATTAACAACAATTAATAGCAATGTTTACAGCAACAGTGTATCTGTGTCAGTTTAAACAGCACAATTATGTCAGTATATACAGCACAGATTATAAAGCACAGATTCCCTTTTAAATCACTAGAACTTTCGGGTATTCCAAAAGGATTTAAGCATAAAAAGCAATTTGTTTAAAGAACAATATGTTAAAAACAGGGACCTCTCCTTTTATACTCGCTAGCGTTACTTAAAATTACCATCTTTATAAAAATGGTTTTACCACCTTAGTTCAAAAGAGCCCTCATTGCTCATAGATATTTGTATTTTTAAATCTGTTTCAGACAATACGATATATACTTGTAAGCCTAGATAAGTTTTCTATGGACATTTTAATATCAGTTTCCAAAATCTTTGCCGTTCAGTCCCAAATGCCACTATGTGACTATCTCAGCAGCTTTCCAAACCAGCTTTATTTATAACAGCTTTCGCAAATCAGCCGTGCTTCGTGTAGAAAACAGAGCTTCTTGGCCAGCAAATGTAATACCCAGACCAGTTCAATTTTACCTCTCCAGCCGCAGGATCACAGTCCCTCCTTAGAAGAAAAAGGAGCACGCAAACTTTCAAAGCACTTTCTAATCTACAGCTCTCAGTGTTTTCACTTCTCTGCTGTTCAGTTCAGTTCACCTGCTGGCATGATTATGTGATGCCGTCGGTCAGCTGAACTTTGGCTTTGCTGTGATTGGTCCTAAGGTGATCTCTCAGTTTAAGGCTTTTTTTCTTGATATCGTTTGTCACAGAGTTTAAAAGTATTCTCAGGTATAGTTTCAAGTGGCACCCCCACAACAATTTGATGCGTTTCGCCCAATGACTAGGGATTTAAAGCCTGTGTTTAAACCTGTTGCTCCCCCGTGCAGCCTTAATCTAGTTCTTAAAGTTTTGCAGCAGGCTCCGTTTGAGCCGATGCATGTTGTTGATATAGCATTGTTATCTTGGAAGGTTTTGTTTGTTCTTGCTATTTCTTCTGCTCAAAGAGTGTCTGAGCTTTTAGCTCTGCAGTGTGATTCCCCGTACCTTATTTTTCATGCTGATAAGGCGGTCCTTCATACTAAATTGGGTTTTCTCCCTAAGGTGGTGTCGGATTGAAACATTAATCAGGAAATTGCTGTTCCTTCTTTTTGTCCTAATCCTCCTTCTCATAAGGAACGTCTTTTGCATAACCTGGATGTTGTGTGAGCTCTTAAATTTTACTTACAAGCTACTAAAGATTTTCGGCTATCTTCTGCCCTGTTTGTTGTTTTCTCTTGAAAACATAAGGGTCAGAAGGCCACTTCTACTACTACTCTCTCTCTCTGGTTGAGAAGTTTGATTTGTTTTGCTTATGAGACTGCTGGACAGCAGCCTCCTGAGAGAATTGCGGCTCATTCCATTAGGACTGTCTCCTCTTCTTGGGCTTTCAAAAATGAAGCTTCTGTGGAACAGATTTGCAAGGCAGCAACATGGTCCTCTGCATACTTTTTCCAAATTCTACAAATTTGATACTTTTGCCTCGGCTGAGGCTTCTTTTGGGAGACAGGTTCTTCAAGCGGTGGTGCCTTCTGTTTAGGTCCTCCTGCCTTTTTTCTTCCTCCCTGTTCATTCTGTGTCCTCTAGCTTGGGTATTGTTTCCCACTAGTAATTGGAATGACGTTGTGGACTCTCCATGTCTTAGGAAAGAAAACAAAATTTATGCTTACCTGATAAATTTCTTTCCGGACATGGAGAGTCTACAACCCCTCCCCTTTTTTAATTATAATTTGGCAGTATTTTTGAGTTAACCTCAGGTACCTTTTTCAGCCATGTTTCTTATTTTTCCATTTTCCTTCGGCTGAATGACTGGGGATTATGGGTAAGGGAAGATATACTTTACAGCTTTGCTGGGGTGCTCTTTGTCTCTCAGGAGTTGAATATCCCACTCTCCATGTCCAGAAAGAAAGAAATGTATCAGGTAAGCATAAATTTTGTTTTTAGGCACCATCCTATTGTTGACAGTACAAGCCAAAGATATCATTTATTTATTTATTTTTGTTGCATAACTGGAATTATGTTGAGTATGGATTGTACTGTGAACAGCCATAAAATACAAAAAATAAATTGCTGTTTTTGTTACATTTATACATGCTATCTAAAAAGTCAAATGTTTTGGGATAAAATATTGGTAACAGGTTTCACGATTATCCTTTAATACTTAAACTTGATAGCATCCTGTGCTGCTATAATGCAAGCGCAAAAGATGCCATATTCATTAATGCTGTAGGTGGTTTGAACAAACCTGTATATATGTAAATATATTTTTCTAATGGCGAATTATTCATTTGTCATTTTAAATGCTGTAAACTGTTTTCTTAATTATTTAAAAAAAAAAAAAAACTTGTACATTATTAAAACAGTTATGTTCTTGCTTATGCTTCCAAATTTTCTATGTTACCCTTTTATCAATTTCTTTGTAATTGTAAATAATTTTTGTATTGATTTTTCTTGCATGGATATTTACTTGTTTAGATCCAATGTATATTATTTATGTATACAATACAAACCATTTGATAAATGTGTATAGTGTGATTATTTGCATCTTTAAATGTGTTGAAATATTTTCTTTCTATAATTGAGACTTTAAAGGAAAATATACATAGAAAGATGAGAATGCTTGGAAATCATATCACTATCCATTAAAAGTAGGGCACACTAAATATCATGTAATACCATATTGTTTGTTCTTCGTGCAAGGTCATACACTATCAATTGTGCTCTAGGTCAAAATGTTTAAATATGCAAAATCAAAACAACTTTGCAATATAGAAATAGAATCCAAGAAGAGAGCAGTCCAGGCAACTCCAATAGGGTAAAATAAAATCTTTATTCAGAAATCCAATAAAACACAAAACGGCAACAGGCTGTAATGAGGGGTAAAACAGGTTTGAACATTCTGACCGGTTTCTGTCGTTTAGATCGTAATCATAGACATAAAAGACACACACCTGTGATAATGTTTAAATACCTTTAAAAACAATGCCATTGGTGAACACTGATTACCCTGTTTAACCCATTATAGAGCAGAGAATACTAGTTAGTCTTATATGACACATATAAATGTGTTACTAGTAAAAACCTATATACACACATGAAATAGACAGGAATGAATGAATCCGGACATCTCTGAGATGCAGACTATATATATTAATCATATTCTATGTACAACTTTTTAATACACATAAACAAAATATATATGTATGCAACAAAGCACTATACCAGACTCACTAATTCATCAACAGATGGAGCATATACTCTCATATTTATTAAACAAAATAGCTTACAACAATAAGGAAAATTATAACATGAATTGCCTACTTTATTCTAAATACGGCAGTGATTGCTTCACAATAAACATATGGAAAATGTTCTTAAAAGTGAGTACTAACCGTGGCAACTGAGACTCTGAGACCCATGATATATGTGTACGGTTTATTGTCATCACAATAAACCCATAGTCCAATAGTTATTGATCTATTACTAGTGTGCATACTTAATCAAAATCTCAAATTTATTCCGAGAGAAAGTGAAACTTTATAGAGGGCTATGTAGAAGATATATTATGTAGAATGCTAATTAGTGTCTAATATCTGTAGCCAGCATATCAAAACAGATCCGAGCCGGACAAGTCCTCATATAGGTATCTGTATATTGAATATCCATATATGTATGTGTGCGAGTATAGCATATTGACATTTAGCCTATTAAACACAATGTTTATCTATGCCAGTAGTTTATGATGTCAAATTTCGAATTGAATCCTATAGGGACTAAACTGTTCAATTCGTGGATCCAATAGACATCTTGGCGGCATAGGATCTGGAACTTTTCTCCTCTTGGGGGTCTTAGTATTAGTTCCATCGCCTGCTATCTGAATGTACTGACATTACCATGATGTATTTCAATGAAATGTTGGGAAAGTGCTGAACATGACCTTTCTCCCGCTATATATGAGAGATGTTCTTTAATCCAATCATTTGCCCACCTACCATGTCGTTCTGCCAACATATTGACAAAAACAAGATGTGTACTCAACTAGGTAGATGACATATTTACTTTATACAGTTAACACACCCCCTAGTGACAAAGGAAGGTGGATTTATAGAATGGAACATATCAGTGTCATGAGCATGGTCGCAAGATTTGCATGACACAATGTCAACCATCATCCAACTGTATTCTTGACACCAGAGTGTATTCTCCATCTTTTCTAGAGTATGGGTGGTATCCCTAAGGTAGCTGGGGGGCTTACATACCAGGGGCTGTAAAAAGTAATCAACCCAGTTTGAGAGGGGTTCTAAAAGGGAGCCTATTCCTGTAACTCTGGGCCTCCCCTTGATATATTTCAGCCCCTTATGCACTTTGGGAAGATGGTGGTAGATTGGTATAATTGGATTTTCAACCAATAGGTATGGCATAGTCTTATGGTCAATTAAACCCATATCAACACCATCATCCACAAGTTGCCTAAGTTGTTTTTTTTTTTTATAGATTTCCGTGGGGTCTCTAGGCAAAGGAAGGTAAGTATATGTATTGCTAAGTTATCTCATAGCTTCATTCACATCTGTTTATCCATTACCACCACACTACCCCCCTTGTTTGATTGTTTGATCACTATATTCAAATTATTCTATAAACTGGAGATAGCTTCCCTCTCTACTCTGGACAGATTCTGTTTATGTAACTGTGTGTCTAGTGACAGATCCTTCAAGTCTTCTAGAACTCTCTTGTGAAATACCTCTAGGGACCTCCCTCTACTATGTAAAGAAGTAAGGGTACAAACATCAAAGAAGGATAAATCATCCTGAGCCTTTTCTGTCAGCAGTGGTTGAACGGGGTCATTAGTTTGTTATCTATCATCTGAAAATAAATATATTTTAAGGGTAAGATCCCTTACCAACCTATTCACATTTAAAATAGTCTGAAACAGATCGAATAAATGCCAGGAAAAAAACAGCAAGTCTCTAGGTACTTGAAATCCCCAAAAATTATTTATTAGGAGAATAAGAGCATAAAAACCGGCAATATAAAAGGTCACAGCATAGAGAAAAATACCTTACACATTTCGGCAGCCCTCTGCCTTATTCATGGACATAGTGTTGGTAGAAATTACCGAACTTAAATACACATGAAGAGACAAGAGTAATTAGAAACTGCTGTGGTCTTAAAGGTACATAACATCATAAGTGAAGCACTGAAACCTATTACATTTGGAAAATCGAGAGAAAATAAGCACACAGGATATCATACATATGCACATATACAAACATATGTGAGATAAAAATTAGAGCCCTGTAGTAATATATACAGTATATAAATGATGTAAGACCATTTAATATAGAATCTAAACATCAGGGGAAAATATTTAGACTATCTGAATACCCCAAATACAAATCAATACTTATATCAGGATGGACTCAAGCAAATCAAAAAAGTTATCCTTGGAGTAGAGACCACTTTTGAGGTAGAGATTTAAAAATATTAGACACAGAAGATACAAGACAATAGCCGTATCTGCATAAAAAGCAGCATAACCCATTCTTAGCCTATTGAATGGAAATGGAGAACCCAAGCAAGATTAGTCATGCCACTATGTAAACATAATCAATATAAGTGAGATGAATAGGAGCAAATAAATAAATAAGTGGACAGCTAGGTTAGGGGCCCTAGGGAATCAGCACTGACGGGACCAGAAATTAATAATATCCCCGTCAATGTTAAATCCACCCAGCCTTCTGGTCTTTAGTTGGAAGATCCAGAAGGCTTCCCTGTAAAAAAAACTTTGTAGTTCTGTCTCCTCCTCTGACAATTTAACATGTTCTATCACCTGCCATTTGAAGGTGGTGTCGCTTTTCCTGTGGGCATAGATGAAGTGTCTTGTTAGATCTGAACATTCAATTCCATTTTCAATGTTTTTGAGATGTTCTCTGATCCTGCTATGTGCCTCCCTGGTGGTGCACCCTACATATTGTTTCTCACACTGGGTGCATTCCACCAGGTAAATCACAAATGTAGTATGGCAGTTAGTGTAGCTATTAAGATCATAGACCCCCTGAGTTACTCTGGATTAAAAGTGTCTTGACACTCCTGAATAGTGATGTCGCGAACTGTTCGGCGGAGAACAGTTCACAGCGAACATAGCTTGTTCGTGTTCGCCGCTGCGGGCGAACATATGCGATGTTCGATCCGCCTCCTATGTGTCATCATTGAGGAAAGTTTGACCCTGTATGTCACAGCCTTCTGACACATTTTAGCCAATCAGCAGCAGACCCTCCCTCACAGACCCTCCCAGCTCCTTGGCAGCAGCCATTTTAGACTCATTACGATCTTGCTTTCTTAGTGAGAGGAGCTTTTAGTGTTGCTGCTGCTGACATAATAGGGAAATAGATAGCTAGGCTAGTATATTTAGTGTCCACTACAGTCCTGAAGGACTCATCTCTGCTGCAAGGACAGCACCCCAAAAAGCCCTTTTCAGGGCTATAACTTCAGTCGTTTTTTTTTTCTTTGTATTTTTATTTGCATTTGCCTGGCTTTCAGCCTGTGTGTGAGGCTCACAGCATATACTGTGATTAGTGCCACCACTGATATCTGCTTAACATTAGTTTAAATTTAACCAACAAAAATTTGAAATTATTTTGCTAGTGTAATTTATTTTCATTTTCTATCAGGCCTGTGTGTTTCTGACTTACAGAGCATACTGTGGTTAATTGCTGCCCTACCTAGGCTAGCAGCCATGACTCATATGTGCTTAACATTTTTTTAAATGTAAAAAAAAAAAAACTTTTAATCATTTTGCTAGTGTAATCTAATTTTATTTTCTATCAGGCCTGTGTGTTTCTGATTTACAGAGCATACAGTGGTTAATTGCTGCCCTACTTAGCAGCCACGACTCATATCTGCTTAACATTTCTTTAAATTTTAAAAAAAAAAACTTTAAATCATTTTGCTAGTGTAATCTAATTTTATTTTCTATCAGGCCTGTGTGTTTCTGACTTACAGAGCATACTGTGGTTAATTGCTGCCCTACCTAGGCTAGCAGCCACGACTCATATGTGTTTAACATTTATTTAAATGTAAAAAAAAAAAAAACCTTTAAATCATTTTGCTAGTGTAATCTAATTTTATTTTCTATCAGGCCTGTGTGTTTCTGGCTTACTCAGCATACTGTGGTTAATTGCTGCCCTAGCAGCCATGACTCATATCTGCTTTACATTATTTTAAAATTAAAAAAAAAAAAATTAAATCATTTTGCTAGTGTAATCTAATTTAATTTTCCATCAGGCCTGTGTGTTTCTGGCCCACATCATATAGTGTGACACTGATTAATAGCTCTTTTTTCCACCACTTATATCTGGTGTAACAACATACAACATTAGTGTAAAAAAAAATTAATTTTTTTTTTTACATCAGTCCTCTTCTAGTGTTATTTAATTTTAGTTGCCAGGCCAGCCTAATTTTATTTTCTATCAGGCCTGTGTGTTTCTGACTTACAGAGCATACTGTGGTTAATTGCTGCCCTACCTAGGCTAGCAGCCACGACTCATATGTGTTTAACATTTATTTAAAAAAAAAAAACCTTTAAATCATTTTGCTAGTGTAATCTAATTTTATTTTCTATCAGGCCTGTGTGTTTCTGACTTACAGAGCATACTGTGGTTAATTGCTGCCCTACCTAGCAGCCAGCCACCACTCATTTCTGCTTAACATTATTTTAAATTTAAAATAAAAACTTTTAAATCATTTTGCTAGCGTAATCTACTTTCATTTTCTATCAGGCCTGTGTGTTTCTGACTTACTCAGCAAGCATACAGTGGTTAATTGCTGCCCTACCTAGCAGCCACAACTCATATCTGCTTAAAGGGCAACTGTAGTCAAATATACTCTCGTGTTGTAACAATAGTATACCGTTAAATAAATCTTTTTTCAATGTACATCCTATTTGAAATCTTATTCGTTTTCAATATATCACTTTTTTAATTTTAATTGTTTTCCAAACCCACTGATTTATAGTCCGTAGCTGTATTCCAATCCTGGAGGACAACTCCAGTTGGAAGATGGCGACTACCGGACGCAATGCGCATGCGCGATTTCACGCAACGTCATCGGATAGATTGAACTTTAATGTGCGCATGCGTTATCTTCTGTCTGTTGTCAGCGATGTCGGCTTCTGTGCCAATATGCGCATGCGAGACTAATAGAAAACAATTGCGCATGCGCTGAGTGACGAAAATTTATTTAAATTGCATGCTAATACTGGCCATACGATTGGCAAGTATGTTATTGCTTAGACGGCCCACATTTGAGGGCTGGATAACGACGTCATTGACAGAAAATAAAAGTTTATTTTTATGCTAAAGGGAGCTTCGTTTTTCAAAATGAAAAGGTACCTTACATTTATATTAAAATTAACAAAAAGTATAAACCCCTAACGGTAGATATATGCAACTCTACAAAGTGTGGTTTCCCAAAGAACCTCACTAAAAATACTACTATATACACAAAAATTAGAGTGCGCTAAAACAGCTCTACCTGTTGCCTAGTTATACACTAATAGTGAATAAATACGGACCTATGTCTAACAAATAAATTAATTAAAACAATCAAAAAATAACACGAGTAAAATGTATATATATATAAACACCATTAAACTTTATTACTCAACTTATAGAGTTAAAACCGATTAGTTGCTAAGGTGCACCTTATAATCATATAGTTTAAAAAACACTTCTATATATTAAAAAACAATTTTATATATCACTTTTACCACTAAAAAATCCTATATCCTTGCTTATGTTCAGAATTTAAATAAATCTCTTCAGCTTGTAGTATTGTTTGTATCAATTTTGTTTCAAAGTATATGCTGAAAAAATATATATATCATAACAAAGTATCAATAAATTGTCCTTAGTCTTATTTTATATATATTTATATCTCCAGAGTTAGTTGAAAGACTTTAATTGAAAGTTCAGTTTTTGGCGGGGTACCCCTTTAACTGACGATTACTGTTAAATTCAACTTGACAGTTATTGACCTTGTACCAATAATTGGCAATATATCCTTTGTTAATACATATAGGTCGGAGTATCAAATCCTTGGTCCCAAAATATATAAATGTGACTACACTCACCAGAATACGAAAGGTAATGGATCTATAATACCTTTCCCCGTGGTTGCTTTTTCTTTGCGGCAGCGTTTGGCGTTCCTGAATCAGCCGTTACCTGGCTGTGACGTGTGTGTCTCCACGTGACTTCTTTACCGCACCAATAGCCTTGCCGGGTTGCCGGTGAGTGTTACTTTCAAAAACAGCGATGTGATTTCTTTTGATATTTCCAAAGTGCTACCAGGAGCACGATATCTTCTGTGATTAGATTCCAACTTGTCCTTTTCCCAAAGAAATTCTGTCACCCTCAGTGACACTTCCAGGGTTACTGCTGAACAGGAATAGCAGGGAGAATCACCGTTACAAAGGCTGGCCAGCTGAACGGGTTTTGTCCTGAGTCATCTACGCGTTTCAGCTATGATGCTTTTATCAAGATGAACTGCATCCTGTCAGACAGTCTTTTATACCGGAATCCTTAAAGGGAACTTGTTTCCTTTTTCTTAAAGGGACATTTAATTTCTTTCAAGTCTCATCTTTGGATGCTTTCTGGTAGTTATTATTTTTAATCTTTGAACACTGAGTCTTAAAGTCATAAATGTCTTTGAGAAAATTTATATATAATTAAAATTTTAAAATTTGATTGCAACTTAATAAAAAATATATATATAAAAAATTTTTTCATTTCGATCAATATATATACACATAATTACCCCTTACTGTCTATTAATTAATAACTTGTAAAATCCACTAGCTTGTAAAATACAACTCAATATAATGTAGTACAAAAAAGCTAAAATATAATTTAAAATATAACTATATAATCTAAAATTATAAACTTATGTTCCTAGTAATATAGTGTTTCAATATATATAGTTACATACCCTGTGTGTGCAAGATCACCTCTATTTAATCTCGATTGGCATATATTACTTTCATCTATAATCTGCCTTTTATTCATGTAAGTACTGTTCTAAGAACTCTTTTCAAGTTAATAAATAATCATAATGGATCTCATGAAAAAGGGGGAGATTTAATAAATACATCTTATCAAAAATATAAAAATATAAAAATATAAAAAACAAATTCATACATTTTTATATATACAATCATTTAATGCATAAAGAACTTTATAAAAACGGATTGAGATCTAACTCTGCATTTAGGCCCAGGGGGGCAAGGGTTTTAAAATTAAAAATTAATTCTGCTTCAGCTCTTAAAAGTTTTTTATTTATATCTCCCCCACGCCAGTCTTGTTTTATTTTCCTCAGGCCCCAGTATTTTAGGCCTTTTGGATTTTGGTTGTGTTTTTCTTTAAAGTGTTTAGAGAGCAGATGTTTTTCATATCCATGCTCTATGTTAAGGATATGCTCTCTAATTCTGTCCCTCAACATACGTGAGGTTTCCCCCAGGTACTGTTTATGGCATGGACATTCAATTAAATATACAATATTTTTATCAGAACACTTTATTACATCTCTAATTTTATAGTCTTTTTGTGTTACAGTTGATTTTACACTTGTCTCTTTGCTGCTATATTTGCATGCTTTGCAAGATATGCACGGAAAATAACCTTCTATCTTTTGACCTTTTAAGTCCACATCTAAGGTATTCATTCTTGGGGGTTTAAAAGTGCTTGGTGCCAGAATATTTTTAAAATTTCTCGTTTTCTTAAACACTATTTTTGGTTTGTCTGTTAATGATTCACCAATATAAGGGTCTCTTTGGAGTAGGTGCCAGTGCTTGTTTAAAACTCCTCTTAGTTTGTTGTGATTAATATTATAATCTGTAATAAATGGTATATTTAAAAAATCATCATTATGATCTTCCTTCTTTTTACATTGCAGTAGATCATGTTGTGTTTTTTCTTTAGCTTCTATTTTAGCTTTATTAATCAATTTCTCCTTATAACCTCTTTTTTTAAATTTATTTTCTAAATAGGTAGCCTGTTCTTCAAAATCGTCTTGTCTGGTACAATTTTTCCTGATTCGCAAAAATTGATTTTTAGGAATGTTTTCTAGCCATTTTTTGTAGTGGCAGCTAGTATTATGGATATAACCATTAGAGTCCACCTTTTTAAAATGTGTTTTTGTAATAATCTCATTATTTTGTATTTCAATGTCTATATCCAGATAGTTAATACTATTAGTACTAATTTCATAAGTTAATTTAATACCAAATTCATTATTATTAAAATCTTCTAAAAATATATCTAAAATTTCTCTGTCTCCCTTCCAAATTAAAATAATGTCATCTATGAAACGACGATAGAGCACCAAGTTCGCCTCCCAATGAGATCCGAGAATTAAATTTTCTTCTAGGTAACCCATAAATAAATTTGCATAACTGGGGGCGAACTTAGTGCCCATCGCCGTTCCCTTGAGTTGTAAATAAAATTGATTATTAAAATTAAAATAGTTATTATTCAAGATAAAAAAGATACTATCTAATAAAAACTGTATTTGTTCAACAGGCATATCCCCTTGTTTATCTAAAAAATATTCTACTGCTCTAAGCCCTAAGTTGTGTTTAATATTAGTGTATAACGAGCACACATCACATGTTACTAAGATAAAATCTTTTTCCCATTTTATGTTCTTTAAAATTTTTAGTAGCTCAGTAGAATCTTTTAAATAAGATGGGAGCCGAGTTACATATTCTTGAAGGTAATTATCCACGTATTCTGATAAATTAGATGAAATAGATTCTATCCCTGAAATTATAGGTCTACCAGGGGGATTTACAAGAGATTTGTGAATTTTTGGGAGGTAATAAAATACGGGGATCCTGGGAAACTCTATATTTAAAAAGCCATATTCTTTTCCGTTAATAATTCCTGTTTTGTGTGCTTTATCTAGTAATTTTATTAATTCCTTATTCAATCTAGAAGTTGGATTTATTTTAATTTTCTTATAAGTCTCGGCATCATCTAATAACCTATTTGCCTCTTTTATGTAATCACTAGTATCTAATAAAACAATACCCCCCCCCTTATCCGCTTGCTTTATGGTGATTAATGGATTATTCTGTAGGTTCTTTAAGGTATCATTTTCTTGTTTTGTTAGGTTATATTTCATTTTGTCTAGGTTTAGATTCTCTATATCTTTCTTAACTGCCCTTTCAAACATTTCTATGTTTCTACCTTTTTCTGAAGTTGGAAAAAAATGTGATTTGGGTTTCAAATTGGTATGATGGAAGCCTTTTTTGTCATTTATTACTTCACGTTCAATAGGGTTTTTTATAAAATATCTTTTTAGGGTGACATTTCGAATAAAACTATTTACATTAATTAAAGTATTAAATTTATTTAGCTTGTTTGCAGGTGCAAATGTCAAACCTTTTTGCAGTACTTTATATTGATTGTCGCTCAATTCTATTGAACTCAAATTAAAAATTCCCTGTTTGTCTATCTCATTCTTCTCAATTTTTCTCTTTCCTCCTCTACCTCTGGTTCCTCTCTTTCTCTTTTTTTCTGTTTCATTCTTTCTGTTTCTCGCTTGTCCTCTCCTAAAAAAGAGACTGAGGTGCCTTGTTGGGGATTATCTAAGTTGGCTCTCAGATCTAAATCTCTTAAAGGTTCAAATCTGTTGTAATTAGACCAATTTTGCTCATGTTGTCTCCAATCATCTTTATTAGCTCTCCAGTTTTGTCTATTATAATTAGACCTATTATAATTATCTCCTTGGTGAGTAGAATACCCATAATTGTCAGTTCCTCTATTTCTAGTATAATTGTTTCCCCAATAAGCAGGAGGACCATAATTACCATTATTACTCTCTCTATTTCCATTATATCTCTCTCTATTCCAATTATTATTGTTATTAGAATTTGATTTAGGATATTCACCTAATGATCTCTGGTTAGAAAGAGAACCTCTGTTTTTATTTTGTTCATAATTATTATTATTATTCCCCAAGTTGGTTCTATTTGAGTTTAAATGAAATTTAATATTCTTTTTATTATTCTTTTTAGAGAAAATTCTCCATTTTTGGTCGTTTTCTTGTTGTGGTTTAGTTGTCTCTAATTCAGATGTTTGAATTTCATTATTTATATCTGTATTTTTGTAGTCTATCATATCTCTATTCATTTTTCTAAGTTTGATTTCAATTGTTTCTTTCTTAATGTTTTTTAGGTTGTTTATAATATTAGTCTGGATATTTTTATAATCTGTCTCTGTATTCCAAGGGGATAATTCATTACTAAGATGTTCAATTTTTTCACCATATTCCCTAAGACTAATGTTTCTGGACTTTACAATTATTTTCATTAAATTAATAGAGGCTACACTTAAAGTATCAAACCATTCCTTTTGTAAGTGGTCTTGCAGTTGAAAAGTGCAATCTTTTAATAATCTCAAACCTCTAGGTACAATATTTAGATTAATATATTTTTGTAGAAAACTAACTTCCAACTTTTGTTTCATCTCCTTAATTAGAGTCTTTTCTAGATCTTCACACATCTCTGAGACATTCCCTAGTGGGGCTTGTGTCATGGATTCAGTGGGGTCCTCTAATTTTTCAATTTCAGAAAATAAGTCTAATCTTACTTTGAAGACATCCATGATATGTAATTAGGCTCAAGGGTTAAAGGGAAAGGTTTAACAATAAACAAAAAGTATAAACCCCTAACGGTAGATATATGCAACTCTACAAAGTGTGGTTTCCCAAAGAACCTCACTAAAAATACTACTATATACACAAAAATTAGAGTGCGCTAAAACAGCTCTACCTGTTGCCTAGTTATACACTAATAGTGAATAAATACGGACCTATGTCTAACAAATAAATTAATTAAAACAATCAAAAAATAAATTAAATGTCCCTTTAAGAAAAAGGAAACAAGTTCCCTTTAAGGATTCCGGTATAAAAGACTGTCTGACAGGATGCAGTTCATCTTGATAAAAGCATCATAGCTGAAACGCGTAGATGACTCAGGACAAAACCCGTTCAGCTGGCCAGCCTTTGTAACGGTGATTCTCCCTGCTATTCCTGTTCAGCAGTAACCCTGGAAGTGTCACTGAGGGTGACAGAATTTCTTTGGGAAAAGGACAAGTTGGAATCTAATCACAGAAGATATCGTGCTCCTGGTAGCACTTTGGAAATATCAAAAGAAATCACATCGCTGTTTTTGAAAGTAACACTCACCGGCAACCCGGCAAGGCTATTGGTGCGGTAAAGAAGTCACGTGGAGACACACACGTCACAGCCAGGTAACGGCTGATTCAGGAACGCCAAACGCTGCCGCAAAGAAAAAGCAACCACGGGGAAAGGTATTATAGATCCATTACCTTTCGTATTCTGGTGAGTGTAGTCACATTTATATATTTTGGGACCAAGGATTTGATACTCCGACCTATATGTATTAACAAAGGATATATTGCCAATTATTGGTACAAGGTCAATAACTGTCAAGTTGAATTTAACAGTAATCGTCAGTTAAAGGGGTACCCCGCCAAAAACTGAACTTTCAATTAAAGTCTTTCAACTAACTCTGGAGATATAAATATATATAAAATAAGACTAAGGACAATTTATTGATACTTTGTTATGATATATATATTTTTTCAGCATATACTTTGAAACAAAATTGATACAAACAATACTACAAGCTGAAGAGATTTATTTAAATTCTGAACATAAGCAAGGATATAGGATTTTTTAGTGGTAAAAGTGATATATAAAATTGTTTTTTAATATATAGAAGTGTTTTTTAAACTATATGATTATAAGGTGCACCTTAGCAACTAATCGGTTTTAACTCTATAAGTTGAGTAATAAAGTTTAATGGTGTTTATATATATATACATTTTACTCGTGTTATTTTTTGATTGTTTTAATTAATTTATTTGTTAGACATAGGTCCGTATTTATTCACTATTAGTGTATAACTAGGCAACAGGTAGAGCTGTTTTAGCGCACTCTAATTTTTGTGTATATAGTATTTATATTAAAATTGCAATGTTTAATGTTGAGTGTGTTTTGCTTAAGGTCAGCAAAAGTTAGTATTCCTTTAACATTATTTTCAATTTTTTTAAAAAAAGTTTAAATCATTTTGCTAGTGTAATCTAATTTCATTTTCTATCAGGCCTGTGTGTTTCTGGCTTACTCAGCATACTGTGGTTAATTGCTGCCCTAGCAGCCACGACTCATATATGCTTTACATTATTTTAAAATTAAAAAAAAAAATTAAATCATTTTGCTAGTGTAATCTAATTTAATTTTCCATCAGGCCTGTGTGTTTCTGGCCCACATCATATAGTGTGACACTGATTAATAGCTCTTTCTCCTGTTAAGTGTGGTCAGTCCACGGGTCATCATTACTTCTGGGATATTAACTCCTCCCCAACAGGAAGTGCAAGAGGATCACCCAAGCAGAGCTGCTATATAGCTCCTCCCCTCTACGTCACACCCAGTCATTCTCTTGCACCCAACTAATAGATAGGATGTGTGAGAGGACTGTGGTGATTATACTTAGTTTTTATATCTTCAATCAAAAGTTTGTTATTTTAAAACAGCACCGGAGTGTGTTGTTCCTTCTCAGGTAGAATTTGAAGAAGAATCTACCTGAGTTTTTTGTATGATTTTAGCCGGCGTAGTTAAGATCATTTTGCTGTTCTCGGCCATTCTGAGGAGTGAGGTAAACTTCAGATCAGGGGACAGCGGGCAGGTTCACCTGCAAAGAGGTATGTAGCAGTATATTATTTTCTGAGGAATGGAATTGACTGAGAAAATACTGCCAATACCGATATAATGTAAGTTCAGCCTTAAATGCAGTAGTAGCAACTGGTATCAGGCTGTCATGTATGTATATTTACACTTCAGTATTCTGGGGAATGGCACTTCACTGGGATAATACTGTATGCATAAAACTTTTAGCCTAACTTGCAGTGGGAACGACTAGCAGCAGGCTTTCTATTGACACTTCATGTTATTTAATGTTAAACGTTTTGCTGGCATGTTAAATCGTTTATTTATCTGAGGTACTGGGTGAAAAATTGTTTTGGGCACTGTTTTTCCACTTGGCTGTCGTTTTATTTAAATTTAAGACAGTTTACTGATCTCCCTCACTGTTGTGTGTGAGGGGGAGGGGCCTATTTTGGCGCTTTTACTACGCATCAGAAATTCAGTCACAAGTCTGTTTTCTTCCCTGCATGATCCGGATCGTCTCTACAGAGCTCAAGGGTCTTCAAAAATTATTTTGAGGGAGGTAATCACTCACAGCAGACCTGTGAGATTGTGCTTTGACTGTGATAAAAAACGTTTATTTTCTGTACATTTTTTTCTGCTGTTTAAGGGTTAGTTATCCATTGCTAATGGGGGCAATCCTTTGCTAAATTGTATTTTTTACCGGGAAAAATTTGATTTTATAGTTTCTCCGGTTCATTGTTAATCAACTGTCATAATTTTTTTCTGTGCTTCTTAAAGGCACAGTACGTTTTTCATATTACTTGTAAATTGAGTTGAAAAGTATTTCCAAGTTTGCTAGTTTAATTGCTAGTGTGTTAAACATGTCTGACTCAGAGGAATATCTCTGTGCTATATGTGCTAAAGCCAAGGTGGAGCCCAATAGAAATTTATGTACTAATTGCATTGATGCTACTTTAAATAAAAGTCAATCTGTACAAATTGAACATCATTCACCAAACAACGAGGGGAAAGTTATGCCGACTAACTTGCCTCACGTGTCAGTACCTGCATCTCCCGCTCGGGAGGTGCGTGATATTGTAACGCCGGGTACTTCAGGGCGGCCATTACAGATCACATTACAGGACATGGCTAATGTTATGACTGAAGTTTTGTCTAAATTACCTGAACTTAGAGGTAAGCGAGATCACTCTGGGGTGAGAACAGAGTGCGCTGATAATAATAGGGCCATGTCAGATACTGCGTCACAATTTGCAGAACATGAGGACGGAGAGCTTCAATCTGCAGGTGACGGAGCTGATCCTAATAGAGTGGATTCAGACATTTCAAACTTTAAGTTTAAGCTAGAAAACCTCCGTGTACTGCTAGGGGAGATATTAGCGGCTCTGAATGATTGTAACACCATTGCAATCCCAGAGAAATTATGTAGGCTGGATAGATACTATGCGGTACCGACGAGTACTGACGTATTTCCTATACCTAAGAGGCTTACAGAGATAATTACTAAGGAGTGGGATAGGCCCGGTGTACCCTTTTCCCCCCCTCCTGTATTTAGAAAAATGTTTCCAATAGACGCCACCACACGGGACTTATGGCAGACGGTCCCTAAGGTGGAGGGAGCGGTTTCTACTCTGGCTAAGCGTACCACTATCCCGGTGGAGGATAGCTGTGCCTTTTCAGATCCAATGGATAAAAAATTAGAGGGTTACCTTAAGAAAATGTTTGCTCAACAAGGTTTTATATTACAACCCCTTGCATGTATTGCGTCTGTCACGGCTGCGGCCGCTTTTTGGTCCGAGTCTCTGGAAGAAACTCTTGACTCAATAACTATAGATGAGATTTCAAATAAGCTTAAAACACTTAAGCTAGCTAATTCATTTGTTTCAGATGCCGTTGTACATTTAACTAAACTTACGGCTAAGAATTCCGGATTCGCCATTCAGGCACGCAGAGCACTGTGGCTAAAATCCTGGTCAGCTGATGTTACTTCTAAATCTAAATTACTTAACATACCTTTCAAAGGGCAGACCTTATTCGGGCCCGGTTTGAAAGAAATTATCGCTGACATTACAGGAGGTAAAGGCCATGCCCTGCCTCAAGACAGAGCCAAACCTAGGGCTAGACAGTCTAATTTTCATACCTTTCGTAATTTCAAGGCAGGAGCAGCATCAACTTCCTCTGCTCCAAAACAGGAAGGAGCTGTTGCTCGCTACAGACAAGGCTGGAGACCTAACCAGTCCTGGAAGGGCAAGCAGGCCAGAAAACCTGCTGCTGCCCCTAAGACAGCATGAATCGAGGGCCCCCGATCCGGGAATGGATCTAGTGGGGGGCAGACTTTCTCTCTTCGCCCAGGCTTGGGCAAGAGATGTCCAGGATCCCTGGGCTTTAGAGATCATATCTCAGGGATATCTTCTGGACTTCAAAACCTCTCCCCCAAAAGGGAGATTTCATCTTTCAAGGTTGTCAACAGACCAAAGAAAGAAAGAGGCGTTTCTACGCTGTGTACAAGATCTCTTACTAATGGGAGTGATCCACCCGGTTCCGCGGTCGGAACACGGACAGGGGTTTTAATCAAATCTGTTTGTGGTTCCCAAGAAAGAAGGAACCTTCAGACCAATCTTGGATTTAAAGATCCTAAACAAATTCCTAAGAGTTCCATCGTTCAAAATGGAAACTATTCGGACAATCCTACCCATGATCCAAGAGGGTCAGTACATGACCACAGTGGATTTAAAGGACGCTTACCTTCACATACCGATTCACAAAGATCATTACCGGTATCTAAGGTTTGCCTTCCTAGACAGGCATTACCAGTTTGTAGCTCTTCCATTCGGATTGGCTACGGCTCCAAGAATCTTCACAAAGGTTCTGGGCGCTCTTCTGGCGGTACTAAGACCGCGAGGAATTTCGGTAGCTCCGTACCTAGACGACATTCTGATACAAGCTTCAAGCTTTCAAACTGCCAAGTCTCATACAGAGTTAGTACTGGCATTTCTAAGGTCGCATGGGTGGAAGGTGAACGAAAAGAAGAGTTCTCTCTTTCCACTCACAAGAGTTCCCTTCTTGGGGACTCTTATAGATTCTGTAGAAATGAAGATCTACCTGACAGAAGACAGGTTAACAAAGCTTCAAAATGCTTGCCGTGTCCTTCATTCCATTCAACACCCGTCAGTGGCTCAATGTATGGAGGTAATCGGCTTAATGGTAGCGGCAATGGACATAGTACCCTTTGCACGCCTACATCTCAGACCGCTGCAATTGTGCATGCTAGGTCAGTGGAATGGGGATTACTCAGATTTGTCCCCTACTCTGAATCTGGATCAAGAGACAAGAAATTCTCTTCTATGGTGGCTTTCTCGGCCACATCTGTCCAGGGGGGTGCCATTCAGCAGGCCAGATTGGACAATTGTAACAACAGACGCCAGCCTACTAGGTTGGGGCGCTGTCTGGAATTCTCTGAAGGCTCAGGGATCATGGACTCAGGAGGAGAGTCTCCTTCCAATAAACATTCTGGAATTGAGAGCAGTTCTCAATGCCCTTCTGGCTTGGCCCCAGTTAACAACTCGGGGGTTCATCAGGTTTCAGTCGGACAACATCACGACTGTAGCTTACATCAACCATCAAGGAGGGACAAGAAGCTCCCTAGCGATGATGGAAGTATCAAAGATAATTCGCTGGGCAGAGTCTCACTCTTGCCACCTGTCAGCAATCCACATCCCGGGAGTGGAGAACTGGGAGGCGGATTTCCTAAGTCGTCAGACTTTTCATCCGGGGGAGTGGGAACTTCATCCGGAGGTCTTTGCCCAAATACTTCGACGTTGGGGCAAACCAGAGATAGATCTCATGGCGTCTCGACAGAACGCCAAGCTTCCTTGTTACGAGTCCAGATCCAGGGATCCGGGAGCGGTCCTGGTAGATGCTTTGACAGCACCTTGGACCTTCGGGATGGCTTATGTGTTTCCACCCTTCCCGATGCTTCCTCGATTGATTGCCAGGATCAAACAGGAGAGAGCATCGGTGATTCTAATAGCGCCTGCGTGGCCACGCAGGACCTGGTATGCAGATCTAGTGGACATGTCATCCTGTCCACCTTGGTCTCTGCCTCTGAGACAGGACCTTCTGATCCAGGGTCCCTTCAAACATCAAAATCTAATTTCACTGAAGCTGACTGCTTGGAAATTGAACGCTTGATTTTATCAAAACGTGGATTTTCTGAGTCAGTAATTGATACCTTAATACAGGCTAGGAAGCCTGTTACCAGAAAGATTTACCATAAAATATGGCGTAAATACTTACATTGGTGCGAATCCAAGAGTTACTCATGGAGTAAGGTTAGGATTCCTAGGATATTGTCTTTTCTACAAGAAGGTTTAGAAAAGGGTTTATCCGCTAGTTCCTTAAAGGGACAGATTTCAGCTCTGTCCATTCTTTTACACAAACGTCTGTCAGAAGTTCCAGACGTTCAGGCTTTTTGTCAGGCTTTGGCCAGGAATAAGCCTGTGTTTAAAACTGTTGCTCCACCATGGAGTTTAAACTTAGTTCTTAACGTGTTACAGGGTGTTCCGTTTGAACCCCTTCATTCCATTGATATCAAATTGTTATCTTGGAAAGTTCTGTTTTTAATGGCTATTTCCTCGGCTCGAAGAGTCTCTGAGTTATCGGCCTTACATTGTGATTCTCCTTATCTGATTTTTCATTCAGACAAGGTAGTTCTGCGTACTAAGCCTGGGTTCTTACCTAAGGTAGTCACTAATAGGAATATCAATCAAGAGATTGTTGTTCCATCATTGTGTCCTAATCCTTCCTCAAAGAAGGAACGACTTCTACACAATCTGGATGTAGTCCGTGCCCTGAAATTTTATTTACAGGAAACTAAAGATTTTCGCCAAACTTCTTCCCTGTTTGTCGTTTATTCTGGACAGAGAGGTCAAAAAGCTTCTGCTACCTCTCTCTCCTTTTGGCTTCGTAGCATAATACGTTTAGCCTATGAGACTCCTGGACAGCAGCCTCCTGAAAGAATTACAGCTCATTCTACTAGAGCTGTGGCTTCCACTTGGGCCTTTAAGAATGAGGCCTCTGTTGAACAGATTTGCAAGGCTGCAACTTGGTCTTCTCTTCATACTTTTTCCAAATTTTCCAAATTTGACACTTTTGCTTCTTCGGAGGCTGTTTTTGGGAGAAAGGTTCTTCAGGCAGTGGTTCCTTCCGTATAAAGATCCTGCCTGTCCCTCCCGTCATCCGTGTACTTTAGCTTTGGTATTGGTATCCCAGAAGTAATGATGACCCGTGGACTGACCACACTTAACAGGAGAAAACATAATTTATGCTTACCTGATAAATTCCTTTCTCCTGTAGTGTAGTCAGTCCACGGCCCGCCCTGTTTTTTATGGCAGGTCTAAATTTTTAAATTATACTCCAGTCACCACTGCACCCTTTAGCTTCTCCTTTCTCGTTGGTTCTCGGTCGAATGACTGGGTGTGACGTAGAGGGGAGGAGCTATATAGCAGCTCTGCTTGGGTGATCCTCTTGCACTTCCTGTTGGGGAGGAGTTAATATCCCAGAAGTAATGATGACCCGTGGACTGACCACACTACAGGAGAAAGGAATTTATCAGGTAAGCATAAATTATGTTTTTTTCCACCACTTATATCTGGTGTAACAACATACAATATTAGTGTAAAAAAAATTTAATTTTTTTTTTTACATCAGTCCTCTTCTAGTGTTATTTAATTTTAGTTGCCAGGCCAGCCTGTGTGTCAGGCTGCCAGCATATACTGTGCCTACTTCCATCCTCATTACCCGTCCACCACTCCTATCTGGTGTAACATTATTTAAAATTTTGTAAAAAATAAACTTTTTCATCAGTCTTCTACTGTTATTTAATTTTAGTTTTCAGGCCAGCCTGCCACCACTAGTGCCAGCCTGTGTGTCAGGCTGCCAGCACATACTGTGCCTAGTTCTATCCTGAGTGCCATTACTCCTATCTTTTGTAACATTTTTGTAACTTTTTTAAAAACAAACTGTTACATCAGTCTGCTATTGTTATTTAGGTGCAGTTGCCTGTCTGCCAGCGTGTGTGCCAGGCCCACTTTCCAACTAGTGCCACGACTCATATTTGTTATAACAGTAGTGTAAATATTTAAAATAATATCTTTTTTGACTGTGAATCATCAGCCTGCTAATGCAATTGAATTGCAGTTGCCTGCCAGCGTGTGTGCCAGGCCCACTTGCCAACTAGTGCTACCAATCATATTTGTTATAACTGTAGTTTAAATATTAAAAATAATATTTTTTTGACTGTGAAAGATCAGTCTGCTAGTGTAATCTAATTGCAGTTGCCTGCCTGCCAGCGTGTGTGCCAGGCCACTTGCCAACTAGTTACACCAATCATATTTGTTCTAACAGTATTGTAAATATTTAAAATAAAAAATTATCAGACTGTGAATCATCAGTCTGCTAGTGCCATTGAATTGTAGTTTCCTCCTGCCTGCCAGCGTGTGTGCCAGGCCAACTAGTGCCACCAGTCATATTTGTTGTAACAGTATTGAAAATATTTTAAATCATAACTTTTTTGACTGTGAATCATCAGTCTCCTAGTGCCATTGAATTGCAGTTGCCTGCCTGCCAGCGTGTGTGCCAGGCCCACTTGCCAACTAGTTACACCAATCATATTTGTTGTAACAGTATTGTAAATATTTTTTTAAAAAAATTCTTAGACTGGGTATCATCAGTCTGCTAGTGCCGTTGAATTGCAGTTTCCTGCCTGCCAGCGTGTGTGCCAGGCCCACTAGCCAACTAGTGCCACCAATCATATTTGTTGTAACAGTATTGAAAATATTTTAAATCATAACTTTTTTTACTGTGAATCATCAGTCTGCTAGTGCCATTGAATTGCAGTTGCCTGCCTGCCTGCCAGTGTGTGTGCCAGGCCCACTTGCCGTTTCCAACTAGTGCCACCAATCATATTTGTTCTAACAGTATTGTCAATTTCTTTCATGTAATTCGCAAGAGTCCATGAGCTAGTGACGTATGGGATATACATTCCTACCAGGAGGGGCAAAGTTTCCCAAACCTCAAAATGCCTATAAATACACCCCTCACCACACCCACAAATCAGTTTTACAAACTTTGCCTCCCGTGGAGGTGGTGAAGTAAGTTTGTGCTAGATTCTACGCTGATATGCGCTCTGCAGCAGGTTGGAGCCCGGTTTTCCTCTCAGCGTGCAGTGAATGTCAGAGGGATGTGAAGAGAGTATTGCCTATTTGAATTCAATGATCTCCTTCTACGGGGTCTATTTCATAGGTTCTCTGTTATCGGTCGTAGAGATTCATCTCTTACCTCCCTTTTCAGATCGACGATATACTCTTATATATACCATTACCTCTACTGATTCTCGTTTCAGTACTGGTTTGGCTTTCTACTACATGTAGATGAGTGTCCTGGGGTAAGTAAGTCTTATTTTTGTGACACTCTAAGCTATGGTTGGGCACTTTTTTATAAAGTTCTAAATATTTGTGTTTAAACATTTATTTGCCTTGATTCAGGATGTTCAATATTCCTTATTTCAGACAGTCAGTTTCATTATATGGGATAATGCATTTGAATAATCATTTTTTTCTTACCTTAAAATTTGACTTTTTTCCCTGTGGGCTGTTAGGCTCGCGGGGGCTGAAAATGCTTCATTTTATTGCGTCATTCTTGGCGCTGACTTTTTTGGCGCAAAAAATTTTCTTTGTTATTTCCGGCGTCATACTTGTCACCGGAAGTTGCGTCATTTTTGACGTTTTTGCGCCAAAAGTGTCGGTGTTACCGGATGTGGCGTCATTTTTGGCGCTAAAAGCATTTAGGCGCCAAATAATGTGGGCGTCTTTTTTGGCGCTAAAAAATATGGGCGTCATTATTGTCTCCACATTATTTAAGTCTCATTGTTTATTTGCTTCTGGTTGCTAGAAGCTTGTTCCCTGGCATTTTTTCCCATTCCTGAAACTGTCATTTAAGGAATTTGATCAATTTTGCTTTATATGTTGTTTTTTCTATTACATATTGCAAGATGTCTCAGATTGACCCTGAATCAGAAGATACTTCTGGAAAATCGCTGCCTGATGCTGGATCTAACAAAGTTAAGTGTATTTGCTGTAAACTTGTGGTATCTGTTCCTCCAGCTGTTGTTTGTAATGAATGTCATGACAAACTTGTTAATGCAGATAATATTTCCTTTAGTAATGTTACATTACCTGTTGCTGTTCCATCAACATCTAATACTCAGAGTGTTCCTGTTAACATAAGAGATTTTGTTTCTAAATCCATTAAGAAGGCTATGTCTGTTATTCCTCCTTCTAGTAAACGTAAAAGGTCTTTTAAAACTTCTCATTTTTCAGATGAATTTTTAAATGAACATCATCATTCTGATTCTGATAATGATTCCTCTGGTTCAGAGGATTCTGTTTCAGAGGTTGATGCTGATAAATCTTCATATTTATTCAAAATGGAATTTATTCGTTCTTTACTTAAAGAAGTCTTAATTGCATTAGAAATAGAGGATTCTGGTCCTCTTGATACTAAATCTAAACGTTTAAATAAGGTTTTTAAATCTCCTGTAGTTATTCCAGAAGTTTTTCCTGTCCCTGATGCTATTTCTGAAGTAATTTCCAGGGAATGGAGTAATTTGGGTAATTCATTTACTCCTTCTAAACGTTTTAAGCAATTATATCCTGTGCCATCTGACAGATTAGAGTTTTGGGACAAAATCCCTAAGGTTAATGGGGCTATCTCTACTCTTGCTAAACGTACTACTATTCCTACGGCAGATAGTACTTCCTTTAAGGATCCTTTAGATAGGAAAATTGAATCCTTTCTAAGAAAAGCTTACTTATGTTCAGGTAATCTTCTTAGACCTGCTATATCTTTAGCGGATGTTGCTGCAGCTTCAACTTTTTGGTTAGAAGCTTTAGCGCAACAAGTAACAGATCATAATTCTCATAGCATTGTTAATCTTCTTCAACATGCTAATAATTTTATTTGTGATGCCATCTTTGATATCATTAGGATTGATGTCAGGTATATGTCTCTAGCTATTTTAGCTAGAAGAGCTTTATGGCTTAAAACTTGGAATGCTGATATGTCTTCTAAGTCAACTTTGCTTTCCCTTTCTTTCCAGGGTAATAAATTATTTGGTTCACAGTTGGATTCTATTATTTCAACTGTTACTGGGGGGAAAGGAACTTTTTTACCACAGGATAAAAAATCTAAAGGTAAATTTAGGTCTACTAATCGTTTTCGTTCCTTTCGTCACAATAAGGAACAAAAGCCTGATCCTTCCCCTACAGGAGCGGTATCAGTTTGGAAACTATCTCCAGTCTGGAATAAATCCAAGCCTTTTAGAAAGCCAAAGCCAGCTCCCAAGTCAACATGAAGGTGCGGCCCTCATTCCAGCCCAGCTGGTAGGGGGGCAGATTACGATTTTTCAAAGAAATTTGGATCAATTCGATTCACAATCTTTGGATTCAGAACATTGTTTCACAAGGGTACAGAATAGGCTTCAAGATAAGGCCTCCTGCAAGAAGATTTTTTCTTTCCCATGTCCCAGTAAATCCAGTGAAGGCTCAAGCATTTCTGAAATGTGTTTCAGATCTAGAGTTGGCTGGAGTAATTATGCCAGTTCCAGTTCTGGAACAGGGGCTGGGGTTTTACTCAAATCTCTTCATTGTACCAAAGAAGGAGAATTCCTTCAGACCAGTTCTGGATTTAAAAATATTGAATCATTATGTAAGGATACCAACATTCAAAATGGTAACTATAAGGACTATTCTGCCTTTTGTTCAGCAAGGGCATTATATGTCCACAATAGATTTACAGGATGCATATCTGCATATTCCGATTCATCCAGATCACTATCAGTTTCTGAGATTCTCTTTCCTAGACAAGCATTACCAGTTTGTGGCTCTGCCGTTTGGCCTAGCAACAGCTCCAAGGATTTTTACAAAGGTTCTCGGTGCCCTTCTGTCTGTAATCAGAGAACAGGGTATTGTGGTATTTCCTTATTTGGACGATATCTTGGTACTTGCTCAGTCTTCACATTTAGCAGAATCTCATACGAATCGACTTGTATTGTTTCTTCGAGAACATGGTTGGAGGATCAATTTACCAAAAAGTGCATTGATTCCTCAGACAAGGGTAACCTTTTTAGGTTTCCAGATAGATTCAGTGTCCATGACTCTGTCTTTGACAGACAAGAGACGTCTAAAATTGGTTTCAGCTTGTCGAAACCTTCAGTCTCAATCATTCCCTTTGGTAGCCTTATGCATGGAAATTCTAGGTCTTATGACTGCTGCATCGGATGCGATCCCCTTTGCTCGTTTTCACATGCGACCTCTTCAGCTCTGTAGGCTGAACCAGTGGTGCAGGGATTATACAAAGATATCTCAATTAATATCTTTAAAACCGATTGTACGACACTCTCTGACGTGGTGGACAGACCACCATCGTTTAGTTCAGGGGGCTTCTTTTGTTCTTCCAACCTGGACTGTGATTTCAACAGATGCAAGTCTGACAGGTTGGGGAGCTGTTTGGGGGTCTCTGACAGCACAAGGGGTTTGGGAATCTCAGGAGGTGAGATTACCAATCAATATTTTGGAACTCCGTGCAATTTTCAGAGCTCTTCAGTCATGGCCTCTTCTAAAGAGAGAGTCGTTCATTTGTTTTCAGACAGACAATGTCACAACCGTGGCATATGTCAATCATCAAGGAGGCACTCACAGTCCTCTGGCTATGAAAGAAGTATCTCGAATACTGGTATGGGCGGAATCCAGCTCCTGTCTAATTTCTGCGGTTCATATCCCAGGTATAGACAATTGGGAAGCAGATTATCTCAGTCGCCAAACGTTACATCCGGGCGAATGGTCTCTTCACCCAGAGGTATTTCTTCAGATTGTTCAAATGTGGGGACTTCCAGAAATAGATCTGATGGCTTCTCATCTAAACAAGAAGCTTCCCAGGTATCTGTCCAGATCCAGGGATCCTCAGGCGGAGGCAGTGGATGCATTGTTACTTCCTTGGAAGTATCATCCTGCCTATATCTTTCCGCCTCTAGTTCTTCTTCCAAGAGTAATTTCCAAGATTCTAAAGGAGTGCTCGTTTGTTCTGCTGGTGGCTCCAGCATGGCCTCACAGGTTTTGGTATGCGGATCTTGTCCGGATGGCCACTTGCCAACCGTGGACTCTTCCGTTAAGACCAGACCTTCTATCGCAAGGTCCTTTTTTCCATCAGGATCTCAAATCCTTAAATTTGAAGGTATGGAGATTGAACGCTTGATTCTCAGTCATAAAGGTTTCTCTGACTCTGTGATTAATACTATGTTACAGGCTCGTAAATCTGTATCTAGGAAGATATATTATCGAGTCTGGAAGATTTACATTTCTTGGTGTTTTTCTCATCATTTTTCTTGGCATTCTTTTAGAATTCCTAGAATTTTACAGTTTCTTCAGGATGGTTTGGATAAAGGTTTTTCTGCAAGTTCCTTGAAAGGACACATCTCTGCTCTTTCTGTTCTTTTTCACAGAAAGATTGCTAGTCTTCCTGATATTCATTGTTTTGTACAAGCTTTGGTTCGTATAAAACCTGTTATTAAGTCAATTTCTCCTCCTTGGAGTTTGAATTTGGTTCTGGGGGCTCTTCAAGCTCCTCCGTTTGAACCTATGCATTCGCTGGACATTAAATTACTTTCTTGGAAAGTTTTGTTTCTTTTGGCCATCTCTTCTGCTAGAAGAGTTTCTGAATTATCTGCTCTTTCTTGTGAGTCTCCTTTTCTGATTTTTCATCAGGATAAGGCGGTGTTGCGAACTTCTTTTAAATTTTTACCTAAGGTTGTGAATTCTAACAACATTAGTAGAGAAATTGTGGTTCCTTCATTGTGTCCTAATCCTAAGAATTCTAAGGAAAGATCTTTGCATTCTTTGGATGTAGTTAGAGCTTTGAAATATTATGTTGAAGCTACTAAAAATTTCCGACAGACTTCTAGTCTATTTGTTATCTTTTCCGGTTCTAGGAAAGGTCAGAAGGCCTCTGCCATTTCTTTGGCGTCTTGGTTAAAGTCTTTGATTCATCATGCTTATGTCCAGTCGGGTAAAACTCTGCCTCAAAGGATTACAGCTCATTCTACTAGGTCAGTTTCTACTTCCTGGGCATTTAGGAATGAAGCTTCGGTTGATCAGATTTGCAAAGCAGCAACTTGGTCTTCTTTGCATACTTTTACTAAATTCTACCATTTTGATGTGTTTTCTTCTTCTGAAGCAGTTTTTGGTAGAAAAGTACTTCAGGCAGCTGTTTCAGTTTGATTCTTCTGCTTATAATTTCAGTTTTTTTCATTATAAGATTTAAACTTTATTTGGGTGTGGATTATTTTCAGCGGAATTGGCTGTCTTTATTTTATCCCTCCCTCTCTAGTGACTCTTGCGTGGAAGATCCACATCTTGGGTATTCATTATCCCATACGTCACTAGCTCATGGACTCTTGCTAATTACATGAAAGAAAACATAATTTATGTAAGAACTTACCTGATAAATTCATTTCTTTCATATTAGCAAGAGTCCATGAGGCCCACCCTTTTTTTGTGGTGGTTATGATTTTTTTGTATAACGCACAATTATTCCAATTCCTTATTTTTTATGCTTTCGCACTTTTGTCTTATCACCCCACTTCTTGGCTATGCGTTAAACTGATTTGTGGGTGTGGTGAGGGGTGTATTTATAGGCATTTTGAGGTTTGGGAAACTTTGCCCCTCCCGGTAGGAATGTATATCCCATACGTCACTAGCTCATGGACTCTTGCTAATATGAAAGAAATGAATTTATCAGGTAAGTTCTTACATAAATTATGTTTTTTTTTCAAAACAATTTTTGGACTAAGAAGCATGACTCAGCTAGTGTAATCTAATTGCAGTTGCCTTCCTCCCAGCGTGTGTGCCAGACAGGCCCACTTGCCAACTAGTGCCACCAATCATATTTGTTGTCACAGTACTTTTAATATTTAAAAAATAAACATCAGTCTTTTTTTTGTTGTAAGGCTCACAGCGTATACTGTGCCCACTTGCCCAGTGCCACCACTCATAATTTGTTTAATAGTATTGTAAGTGTCCATTTTAAAAAAAATGACAGGCAGAGGCAGGCCACCCCGCAGGTGCCGTCGTGGTTGTGGTGCTGTGATTCCTTTAGACCCTACAAAATATGCACATTGTTCAGACGCCAGGTGCCAGGGGGGACGCGAAAAGTTCTGAGGAGGACCTAGTTGAATGGCTAACACAGGACACCCAATCTTCTACAGCTTCCGCTCCTAGTCCTCCTAACCTTGACGCACCATCTACGTCCAGCTGTGCTTTGGGCACCTCTCAAGTGACCAGTGCCACTCGCCCGCCTGTCGCCACCACCAACACTAGCACCACAGCCGCTTCACTTGATCTGTCACAGGAGTTATTGACACATCAGTTGGAAGAAATGAGTGATGCGCAACCATCATTGACAGAGGATGTAGATAATAGTGATCAGTCTCAGTCAGGCAGCATTACAGACATGGAGGTACGGTGTGATGATGATGATGATGATGATGATGATGTTGTACCCGCTGCTGCTTCCTTTCTTGATGTCAGATACAAGTGAAGCGGTTGATGATGATGTGTCGGTGGATGTCACGTGGGTGCCTGCTAGAAGAGAAGAAGAAGGGGAAAGTTCAGATGGGGAGACAGAGAGGAGGAGGAGACGAGTTGGAAGCAGGGGGAGGTCGTCGCAAGGAGCTAGTGGCACAGTCAAACAGCATGCATCGGCACCCGGGGTCAGCCAGACAGCACGCCGATGACCATCAATGCATGCTGTTGACACCACCAGAATGCCGTCATCGCAGAGCTCAGCAGTGTGGCATTTTTTTTGTGTGTCTGCCTCTGACAACAGCGATGCCATTTGCAACCTTTGCCAAAAGAAACTTAGTCGTGGGAAGTCCAACACCCACCTAGGTACAACTGCATTGTGAAGGCATATGGTCTCACATCACAAACGCTGATGGGAAGAACAGATGAGTAGAAGCAGCACCCAAACTCAAAGCCGCCCTCCTCCTCCTGCTCCAGCATCTTCAGCCACGTCAACCACTGCTGTCCTCCTTGCCCCCTCTCAACCATCCTCCACTGAGTCTCTCTTACGTAGCAGTTCCTGGTCATCTGCCCAGAGTCAGGTGCCTGTCAAGGACATGTTTGAGCGTAAGAAGCCAATTTCTCAAAGTTACCCCCATTGCCCGGCGTCTGACAGCTGGCTTGTCTGAACTCTTAGCCCGCCAGCTTTTACCATACAAGCTGGTGGAGTCTGATGCTTTCAAAAAATTTGTATCTATTGGGACACCGCAGTGGAAGGTACCTGGCAGAAATTTCTTTTCACAAAAGGCAATCCCCAACCTGTACTCTATTGTGCGAAAGGAAGTAATGGCATGTCTGGCACACAGCGTTGGGGCAAGGGTCCATATGACCACGGATAGCTGGTCTGCAAAGCATGGTCAGGGCAGGTATATCACCTACACTGCGCATTGGGTAAACCTGCTGACGTCTGACAAGCATGGAATGCGTGGCTCTGCAGAAGAGTTGGTGACACTGCCACGACTTGCAGGCAGGCCTACTGCTACCTCCTCTACTCCTACTCCATCCTCTTCCATAACATCTTCCTCGGCTGAGTCCTCTTCTGCTGCTGCGTCTTGCTCCACATCAACGGCACCCCCCCAGCTCCCCAGGTACTATTCAACATCCCGGAAATGGCAGTGTCACGCCGTCTTGGGGTTGACTTGCCTGAAAGCGGAGAGTCACACCGCACCAGCACTCCTGACCGCACAGGTGGATCAGTGGCTGACTCCGCACCAACTGGAGATTGGCAAGGTTGTTTCTGACAATGGAAGTAATTTGGTGGCAGCATTAAAATTGGGCAAGTTGACACATGTGCCGTGCATGGCACATGTGCGTAATCTGATTGTACAACGCTTTGTGCATAAATACACAGGCTTACAGGACGTCCTGAAGCAGGCCAGGAAGGTGTGTGGCCATTTCAGGCGTTCCTACACGGCCATGGTGCACTTGTCCGATATCCAGCGTCGAAACAACATGCCAGTGAGGCGCTTGATTTGCGACAGCCCGACACGTTGGAATTCAACACTCCTAATGTTCGACCGCCTGCTCCAACAAGAAAAAGCTGTTAATGAGTATTTATATGACCGGGGTGCTAGGACAGCCTCTGGGGAGCTGGGGATTTTTTTGCCTAATTACTGGACGCTCATGCGCAATGCCTGTAGGCTCATGCGTCCTTTTGAGGAGGTGACAAACCTTGTCAGTCGCACCGAAGGCACATCAGCGACATCATACCATTTGTTTTCTTCCTGGAGCGTGCCCTGCGAAGAGTGCTGGATCAGGCCGTAGATGAGCGTGAAGAGGAAGAGTTGTGGTGTCCATCACCACCAGAAACAGCCTTATCAGCATCGCTTGCTGGACCTGCGGCAATGCAGGAAGAGGATTGTGAGGAAGAGGAGTCAGAGGAGGAATATGGCTTTGAGGAGGAGGAGGAAGACCAAGCACAACAGGCATCCCAGGGTGCTCGTTGTTGTCACCTCTCTGGTACCCGTGGTGTTGTACGTGGCTGGGGGAAGAAGATACCCTCAGTGACATCAGTGATGACGAGGAACGGGACATGATTAGCTCGGCATCCAACCTTGTGCAAATGGGGTCTTTCATGCTGTCGTGCCTATTGAGGGACCCTCGTATAAAAAAGCTGAAGGAGAACGACCTGTACTGGGTGTCCACGCTACTAGACCCCCGGTATAAGCATAAAGTGCCTGAAATGTTACCAAATTCCCGCAAGTCGGAAAGGATGGAGCATTTTAAAAATAAATTAAAAACTATGCTTTACACAGCGTATAAGGGTGATGTCACAGCACAACGGGAATGTAACAGGGGAAGAGATAAAAGTAATCCTCCTCCTCCTCCTCCCACGACCACGGCGGCAAAGACAGGACGCTTTCCTGACGTCTTGTTGATGGAGGACATGTGGACCTTTTTAACTCCTATGCATCGCCAGAGCCTTTCGGGATCCAGCCTCAGAGAAAGACTCAACCGACAGGTAGCAGACTACCTAGCATTAACTGCGGATCTCGACACTCTGAGGAGCGATGGACCCCTTGACTACTGGATGTGCAGGCTTGACCTGTGGCCTGAGCTATCCCAATTTGCAATTGAACTTCTGGCCTGCCCCGCTTCAAGTGTCCTGTCCGAAAGGACCTTCAGTGCAGCAGGAGGTTTTGTCACTGAGAAGAGAAGTCGCCTAGGTCAAAAAAGTCTTGACTATCTCACCTTTATTAAAATGAATGAGGGATGGATCCCGAAGGAACTGACATTGGGCGATACATTTGAGTAAAAAAGGCCTGATAATGAGATGAGCTGCCTTGGGCTACAAATGGTACACACGCTGGCTTTTTTTTTCTTATAATGCAGGATGACTTGCGTGACTTATCCGCCAACAACTAGTGTTCAAGCCGCAAGGTTTTAGGGCACTTTCTAACTGTTTTACAAACATCAATTTTTCTGGCCGCTGCTACAGCAGCGGCTGCAACAATACCGAATTTTTCAGGCATTTGTACATGCCTAATTTTTCTGGACTCTGCTGCTGCACTGTGGCTACAAAACTCAAAGCAAAAAAAAATGCACATAACAGTGATTAAACTGCTAAGAATAGTACTACTTAACACACCACTCATATCTGGTGGCACAGTAGATTGCACGCGCAGTGCCCCAAATTTGAAGTAGGAGGACCGACCAAGCATCTTTTTCCATCTCTTGGTTCCTCTAAATTATCTCTGGGTTCCATCTATGCCATACCTGTACTCTATTGTGCAAAAGGATGCCATATGTGGTGTTTCATGCTGTTGTGCCTGTTGAGGGTCGTGGCCCATTGTATAAAAAGGCTGAAGGAGAACGACCTGTACTGGGTGTCCAAGCACATTTTTTGTTCAATATTCCCGGTTCCTCTAAATTATCTCCGGGTTCCTCAAATCAATGTCATGTCTGTAATCTATTGTGCAAAAGGATGGCATATGTGGTGTTTCATGCTGTTGTGCCTGTTGAGGGTCGTGGGCCATCTTATAAAAAGGCTGAAGGAGAACGACCTGTACTGGGTGTCCAAGCACGTTTTTGTTCAATATTCCCGGTTCCTCTATATTATCTCCGGGTTCCTCAAATCAATGCCATACCTGTACTCGATTGTGCAAAAGGGTGGCATATGTGGTGTTTCATGCTGTTGTGCCTGTTGAGGGTTGTGGCCCATCGTATAAAAAGGCTGAAGGAGAACGACCTGTACTGGGTGTCCAAGCACATTTTTTGTTCAATATTCCCGGTTCCTCTAAATTATCTCCGGGTTACTCAAATCAATGTCATATCTGTAATCTATTGTGCAAAAGGGTGGCATATGTGGTGTTTCATGCTGTTGTGCCTGTTGAGGGTTGTGGCCCATCGTATAAAAAGGCTGAAGGAGAACGACCAGTACTGGGTGTCCAAGCACGTTTTTTGATCAATATTCCAGGTTCCTCAAATCAATGCCATATCTGTAATCTATTGTGCAAAAGGATGGCATATGTGGTGTTTCCTGCTGTTGTTTCTGTTGAGGTTCCGGGACCCTCGTCTAAAAAGGCTGAACAAGAACAAAGTGTACTGGTTGTCCATGCATCTTTTTAATCTCCCGGTTCCTAAAAATTATCTCCGGGTTTCTTAAATCAATGCCATACCTGTACTCTATTTTTTTTAAAGGATGGCATATGTGGTGTTTCCTGCTGTTGTTTCTGTTGAGGGTCCTGGACCCTCTTATAAAAAGGCTGAAGGAGAACGAAGTGTACTGGGTGTCCAATCATTTTTTTTGTTCAATTTCCCGGTTCCTAAAAATTATCTCCGGGTTTCTAAAATCAATGCCGTACCTGTACTCTATTGTTCAAAAGGATGGCATATGTCCTCTTTCCTGCTGTTGTTTCTGTTGAGGGTCCTGGACCCTCTTATAAAAAGGCCGAAGGAGAACGACCTGTACTGTACTGGGTGTCCAAGCATGGTTTTTTGTTCAATTTCCCGGTTCCTAAAAATTATCTCCGTGTTCCTAAAATCAATGCCATACCTGTACTCTATTGTTCTAAAGGATGGCATATGTGCTCTTTCCTGCTGTTGTTTCTGTTGAGGGTCCGGGACCCTCTTATAAAAAGGCTGAAGGAGAACGACGTGTACTGGGTGTCCAATCCATGTTTCTTTTTTTTTTTTTTTTTTTATATATAATTGTTACAAACTGCTATTTGTGACTGGCCCTTTAAATGGAAGGTTGCCCTGCTTCCCTGTATTTTGGAGAAGCCTATTTGCCAGCCTCCTTCCTCATGACTATGGCCCCTGGAAGATTGTGCCCCTGAGAGTATATTGACTTTTGTTGGGTGTGTGTGGCCCTTTGGGAACCGTCTGGGGACATATTGTGACTTTGGTGAACAATGCCCCCTTTAAGACTATGTCCCCAGACCTGTGAAATGACTTGTCCCTGGCTTTCTCCCACTTGGTTCAGTTTCATTGTGTGCCATTAAGAGTTAAATTTTGTTCAGCTTCAAGAAACCTATTCTAAATACAAGTCTGCTGGGATTAGCTCTAATTAGGTTTAGTGATCAACTTTCCCATTGTCTAATCAGACTAGTATTGATAAGGTGGACTGCATTGTTTTATTGTGTGTAATGTTATCTGCTGAAGTAAATGTTGTGGCCTGTCAAAGGGAGTGTCTCTCTATCTAATATCAAATGTGTGATGGGGGATTTTATGCCTCCCCCTGAGAGTGTCCTGTTTGCATGTAACCTCAATAAAAAGCAGGCTGTGTGCTCCAGCACATCAGACCTATTTCTGACCCTCTAACTTGCAGATTTGACTCATGTTTGTAGGGTACAGCTATTATCACTACAGGGATTGCTATGTTTTTCATACTCCCTTAGCTACAGGGATTGCTACAGAAGGAAGAGGTTCACCTACTGGAGCCTGGTCGTAGGTCCAGGGCGCAGAGCAGACGGCGAGATACCAGCCCAGCAGCGGTGGTTCGTGGAGTCTGCGTTACTTATGGTGGCTACGCAGCAGTTAGAGTGTCCACAGTGCTGCTGCTCCTTTGGTGAGCGCTAGGAGCATCCTTTTCTACGGTCCAACGTCCAGCCAGCCTGGAGGCAACCGTAACAATAATTTTTATTGAGGTTGTGCAAAAACAATACAGCTGAAATGGAGCATCACGTCTTTAAAAGAAACATAAGTGGAACATTTCAAGTTAACAACTGTTGCATGGACAGAAAGACAAAATTCTCCATGTAAATATCCTAATAGGTAGAACTGAAACCTCTTTTTCTATATTATCTCTGTATGAACTGAAATTAACAATTATAGTGGTCACTTTCGGTCCTGTAGACTTAGAATAATTTAATATATGTCATTGTAGATAGTGGTAAACGTGAGAATATCAATTTGCTATTTAAATACTGTGGTATCATATGTAGGTATAAATAGTACAGATAGTAACTTCCTAGGAACAAATAAGGTGTTGAGAAAATAGCAAGTGTACTTAATACAATGCTGCAAACAATATAGTATGGAACTCTATGAATGATAGGTAGAGTCTACAATGAGATATTATGAGAGTGACCAGACCTGCTGATCTAAATGGGCATACAGGCTCGATGATTTGGTATTATGTAGAAATGAAAGTTTAGGAAGTAGTTAAAAGTAGAAATTAAGGTGCGGTATAGGCTAGACGAACCGCATATTGAGACCCTCCAGAGTGGAGGTTACTTTAATTCGGGGGGGGGGGGGGGAGGTGGTGTTATAGATATATTAAGTTATATGTAGCAAGAATACCTTATGGATTAGCCTTCCTACATTCACTGGTAGCTATAAGGTAACTGACTAAAAGTTAGGGTATTATACGCATAGGTAGATGAGTTAACTTTTTTGCCTTAAAACATTGCTAACCCAAGATAGTTATTTTTAAAGTCTAGTACTCTCCCATAGAGCCATGTCCTATCGTAGTACAGGCGCCACGCTGCCCCGGCCGCAGACAACAGTGTGCCTCAACTAAAAACTATATCCATGCTCTACGGGTAAGTGTAATGCAGAAAGGTCAGCAGAAGACTAGTGATGAAGAGCCTTGTTTTTAACTGAGCGACTTGTATGTTTACCCCACTTCTATTCTAATATCTTCACCAGGGAATATTGCCCAAACAGGCGAGACCGCCAGTTCAAGTAGCGACAGATAGGAATGTTAGAATTAGTTTTAGGGAACGACTACACCAAGCAATATCAATAATTAAAGTTGCTGTAAATATAAGTCGCACATTTCAAACTTTTTGTCGGGAAGGTACTGCCTAAATTACATTTACACATTATATATTCTTGCAGTGATAGCTATTTCTATGGTAACCTTGTGGGCTTAAAACCATACAGGGTAAATATCCTAGTCCCAAGCCTAAATGGAAAAACATAAAACCTGTGGAAGGCTGATATTAGAGTTATCTGCAAAAATAAAGTAATATGTACATCTGTTAGCCTATATGAACTGCTTATTGTTAAATGAGCTGTAAGCTGATATAGGAGCTGACAAAACGAGAGCATAGTGTAAACCAACCAGATCTAAATAACAATCTACTTCACACAGTTTAACTGGATATTAAGATTAGCATTCTGATAAGGGAGTCTTAGGGAGACAATAAATAAACTGTACATATTAAAGCTGCTGTCAAACAGGGCATATGGTAGAGAAAGGGCCAACCTTTAGAGGGGAATAGCCCCCTATTAGACCTAGGCAGCAAACTGTAAACTGGGAATATTGTTCAGTGGGGGATATCTGTCAGTTGGATACAGAAAATTAGAGATAATATGTGATGGTAAATGCTAAACTCTTTAACAAAGGTGGGATAGAGCAATCCTAGCAGACCTGGAAATATAAAAGAGAACTGTAACTATGCTAATAAAAACAATTAAACGTAATGCAAAATACACAGCAACATGTCACCCATCCTCTTGAAATGGTTGCAGAAACAGTTATGAGTATGAGAACAAGAAAGTCTGTCCAGCGACCACAAGCTGACCAATAACAAGCTTGGTCAATATTAGACTTGGAAGGCAAATTACAGATAAAGAAAAGAGAGCTGTCTTTTCCCTTGCGTGACAGACAAGAAACATAAAACATGACGAAGGCAACTGTGCACGGTAGGTTCAGCTAGTGCCCAAATTTCTAGCCCTCACCCTTCTTCTGTGTCTGCAGGGCAAATGTATGTGTCCTCTGGGTGATCGTGGGGCATCTCCGGTAACAGTGCCCCTTGTGTAGGTAAAGAAGACTCAGTGGGCTCTCCTTTCTAGGGTGTTGCGCCAGCCAGTTAAGCAGAACTGAGTGCGAAGGCAGATAAAAGGCCTCATCCGTACCGCAGCTGTCTTGGGGCATTTTTAAAATGCGGATAGTCAGCGGAGCTTCTTTAAGATTGAGCGATTCTATTTGCAGGTTGTGCGACTCCAAATCAAAGATCTGCGTAGGTCCGGCTCCCTGTTCCCCCAAGGTTACAATTTCTTGAGGCAGTGAAGCGTGCTCCGCATTTATAAACAAAAATGGCGGCTTTTGCGGATGGTCTGTAGTTTCCAAGCACTTCTCCTCACAGTCGGTCAAGGTAGGTGAGAGAGTGTTGCGGGCAATGAGGGGCTTAAAAGCCTCAGAGACTGCATATAGGATAGCTTCGTTGTGATTGTCCAGTAGCTCCTGCAGCTGTCTATAGAAGAGAGCCGCCATAGCTGTTGCAGATGCGATGTAATAAGCACAGGGACAGAAAAGGATCTTACAGGAATATTCAGCCCTAACAAACCACTTTCTCAACAGCAGGATGATAGTACACCGTAAAGGGCTCTGAGAGAAGGTTATAAAAAAAATAAAATATTCCTAGAATCTTTGAAGATAGTAAAATAAGCTAGGAGCTCCTGAGATGTGCGACTGGTTTCAGTGCTTAGTTGGCTCCGCCCAATCATGTTTCTTTTTAAATTTCCCGGTTCCTCTAAATTTTCTCCGGGTTCCGCAAATCAATGCCATACCTGTACTCTATTGTGCAAAAGGATGGCATATGTGGTGTTTCATGCTGTTGTGGCTTTTGAGGGTCGTGGGCCATCGTATAAAACGGCTGAAGGAGAATGACCTGTACTGCCTTGCTGCTCCTTTTAGGCAGACCAGCTCTTTGCATACATGACCACAGACTCTGTAACTGATGCCTCTTTTAGGGAGAGGTGTAGCCATAATGCAGGGTCAGAACCTCTGCCTGCAACTGGTATACTCGATTGTGCAAAAGGAAGTAACCTTACCATGGTTCCCTGACCGCATGTCTTGTTGTTATATTTTGGTGAGGGTAATCATGATGGCCATGTAGACCTCCCCCGAGAGGTGGCAGTAACAGGGATGAAAGTGCTAAGAATAGTACTACTTTACACAACCAAGTTAGCCATGGGTCCCAGTCCAAGACCGCATGTCTTGTTGTTTTGTTTGGTCCGGCTAATCCTGCAGGCCATATAGACCTCCCACCATTAGGTGTTGTAACAGGTATTAAACTAATAAGAACAGTACTACCGAAATAAACCTACTTACCATGGTTTCAAGAGCTGAGGTTTTATTGTTGTACTTTGTTAGGCTAATCATGATGGCCATGTAGACCTCCCCCGAGAGGTCTGGAAGTAACAGGGATGAAAGTGCTAAGAATAGTACTACTTTACACAACCGAGTTAGCCATGGGTCCCAGTCCAAGACCGCATGTCTTGTTGTTTTGTTTGATGCGGCTAATCATGCAGGCCATATAGACCTCCCACCATTAGGGGTTGTAACAGGTATTAAACTAATAAGAACAGTACTACTTAACACAACCTAGTTACCATGGGTCCCAGACCGCATGTCTTATTATTATATTTTGTCAGGATAATCATGCAGGCCATATAGACCTCCCCCGATAGGGTGAGTAACAGGTATTAAAATGCTAAGAACAGTACTACTTAACACAACCTTACCATGGGTCCCAGAGCATATGTTTTATTATTATATTTTGTAAGGGTAATCATGCAGGCCATATAGACCTCCCCCGATAGGGTGAGTAACAGGTATTAGAATACTAAGAACAGTACTACTTAACACAACCTTACCATGGGTCCCAGAGCATATGTTTTATTATTATATTTTGTAAGGGTAATCATGCAGGCCATATAGACCTCCCCCGATAGGGTGAGTAACAGGTATTAAAATGCTAAGAACAGTACTACTTAACACAACCTTACCATGGGTCCCAGAGCATATGTTTTATTATGATATTTTGTAAGGGTAATCATGCAGGCCATATAGACCTCCCTTGATAGGGGGAGTAACAGGGATTAAAGTGCTAAGAATAGTACAACTTAACACAACCTAGTTAACACTGGTTCCCAGACCGCATGTCTTATTGTTATATTTTGGTAAGGTAATCATGCAGGCCATATAGACCTCCCCCGATAGGGGGAGTAACAGGGATTAAAGTGCTAAGAATAGAACTACTTAACACAACCTAGTTACCATGGGTCCCAGACCGCATGTTTTGTTATTATACTTTGTCATGGTAATCATGCAGGCCATATAGACCTCCCCCGATAGGAGGAGTTACAGGGATGAAAGTGCTAAAAATAGTACTACTTAACACAACCTAGTTACCATGGGTCCCAGACCGCATGTTTAATTATTATACTTTGTCAGGGTAATTATATATCTAACAAATCTATCTATTTATCTTCTATCGATTCTATCTAACTATCAATCTATGTCTATCTATCTATCTATCTATCTATCTATCCTATCTTTCTATCTTGTGTCCAGACTGTTTTGAGACAGCCACTTGTGTTTTTGACAAATTTGAAGTAGGAGGATAGACCAATCACAGGGATTAAACTGCTAAGAATAGTAATACTTAAGAAAACCTAGTTATACCAGTACCACCATGGGTCCCAGACCGCATGTTTGGTTGTTATACTTTGTCAGGGTAATCATGCAGGCCATATAGACCTCCCTTGATAGGGGGAGTAACAGGGATTAAAGTGCTAAGAATAGTACAACTTAACACAACCTAGTTAACACTGGTTCCCAGACCGCATGTCTTATTGTTATATTTTGGTAAGGTAATCATGCAGGCCATATAGACCTCCCCCGATAGGGGGAGTAACAGGGATTAAAGTGCTAAGAATAGAACTACTTAACACAACCTAGTTACCATGGGTCCCAGACCGCATGTTTTGTTATTATACTTTGTCATGGTAATCATGCAGGCCATATAGACCTCCCCCGATAGGGGGAGTAACAGAAATTAAAGTGCTAAGAATAGTATTACTTAACACAACCTAGTTACCATGGGTCCCAGACCGCGTGTCTTGTTGTTATACTTTGTCATGGTAATCATGCAGGCCATATAGACCTCCCCCGATAGGAGGAGTTACAGGGATGAAAGTGCTAAAAATAGTACTACTTAACACAACCTAGTTACCATGGGTCCCAGACCGCATGTTTAATTATTATACTTTGTCAGGGTAATTATATATCTAACAAATCTATCTATTTATCTTCTATCGATTCTATCTAACTATCAATCTATGTCTATCTATCTATCCTATCTTTCTATCTTGTGTCCAGACTGTTTTGAGACAGCCACTTGTGTTTTTGACAAATTTGAAGTAGGAGGATAGACCAATCACAGGGATTAAACTGCTAAGAATAGTAATACTTAAGAAAACCTAGTTATACCAGTACCACCATGGGTCCCAGACCGCATGTTTGGTTGTTATACTTTGTCAGGGTAATCATGCAGGCCATATAGACCTCCCTTGATAGGGGGAGTAACAGGGATTAAAGTGCTAAGAATAGTACAACTTAACACAACCTAGTTACCATGGGTCCCAGACCGCGTGTCTTGTTGTTATACTTTGTCATGGTAATCATGCAGGCCATATAGACCTCCCCCGATAGGAGGAGTTACAGGGATGAAAGTGATAAAAATAGTACTACTTAACACAACCTAGTTACCATGGGTCCCAGACCACATGTTTAATTATTATACTTTGTCAGGGTAATTATATATCTATCTATTTATCTTCTATCAATTCTATCTAACTATCAATCTATGTATATCTATCTATCCTATCTATCTTGTGTCCGAACTGTTTTGAGACAGCCACTTGTGTTTTTGACAAATTTGAAGTAGGAGGACAGACCAATTATCTTCTTCCATCTCCCTGTTCCAAAAATGCAGGCCATATAGACCTCCCCCGATAGGGGGAGTAACAGGTAGTAGTAAACTGCTAAGAATAGTACTACTTAACACACCACGGGTCCCAGACCGCATGTCTTATTGTTATACTCTGTCAGGGAAATTATATATCTTTCAAATCTATCTATTTATCTATCAGATCTATCTAACTATCAAACGTATCTATCAAATGTATATTGCATCTATTGATCGATGTAATTCGTATCTATAGAATGTATATTGCATCTTTTGATTGATGTAATTCGTATCTATCAAATGCATATTGCATCTTTGGATCGATAACATTCGTATCTATCAAATGTATATTGCATCTATTGATCTATGTAATTCGTATCTATCAAATGTATATTGCATCTATTGATCTATGTAATTTGTATCGATCATATGTATATTGCATCGATTGAGCTATGTAATCTATGTATCTATCTATCAAATCTATCTCATGGTTGTGCAAATGGACTGTTTGCGGATGTTTGCGGTGCGTTACACGGGGAGTTTGCTCTGTCACTGTGAAGCGGGGGTAACCCTTACACTACCTGATCGATACGACATCATAACTGATGTTTTAAAGCACGTTATTGCAAACAATTTATTAATGTTAGGTGATTTAGGCTCTTTATGGGTTAAAAGCAGACTCTGCATCAACTATGTTATTTTCCATGGGAGTTTTGACATGGATCCCCCTCCAGCATGCCACAGTCCAGGTGTTAGTCCCCTTGAAACAACTTTTCCATCACTATTGTGGCCAGAAAGAGTCCTTGTGGGTTTTTAAAGTTCGCCTGCCTATTGAAGTCAATGGCGGTTCGGAACCGAAATTTTTAAGTTCGCGACATCACTACTCCTGAATGGCCACAGGCAATGCAACTACCATAATGGCACTTAAAATTACCCTTAACATTTATCCAGCTACTCTTATTTAACGCTGGAGGGTGCAACATACTGGGGTTAAAACATTTCCAAGTGTACACCCTCTCCTTGATACAAAATTGCAACCAGCTGATACAAAATCCTTTAAACTATCCTCAGCTGTAAGTATGGGAGATGTTTTCTGACTATGTCACAAATCTGGTCAAACTAGGGACTGTATATAGTTATAAATGTGGGTTTTAAAATGTCATAGTTGGCATTTCTCTTTGGGCCCCCTTGATCTAGCAACATCAATCCCTATCCATACGCGTGACCTCCAGTAGTGCTCTGTTAACCACCTTTTTAGAGTAGCCCCTTTCCAGAAGTTGAGCCACCAGTATCTCACTCTCTCTTGCACAGTCACTTTTGTTAGTGCAATTTCTCTTATTGCGAATAAAATGGCCTTTAGCCACCCCAAAACCAGTATGTTTGGGGTGGTTACTGCGAGCATGGAGAATGGCATTGGAGGCTTATTGCTTTTCGATATAATGAGGTATTCACCCTCTGTTACTCAACATCACCAATGAGCAAGAGATCCAAATTAGGGTATTGAGGATGAATCATGGGCATGAGTAAACTGTAAATTAACATTATTCTCATTCAAATAGTTGACAAAACAGCTCTTGATGACCTCCTGTCCATATGAACAGGTGGTCATCAATATACCTCTCCCTGTATGGATTTCTATCTCCAAAGATGTGGGCCACCTCCCACCAACCCATAAATAGGTTGGCGTAGGCTGGGGCAAGTTTAAACCCTATGGCTGTACCATGTCTTTGAAGATAGAAATCCCCTTCAAATTTGAAAAATTATGTGTGAGTAAAAAATCAAGTGATTTGACCAGAAAATTCTTGTGCGTCATCATAGTTGCTCAGAGTGTCAAGAGAATATTTAATGGCTTCCAGGCCACTTAAGTGTGGGATGGCTGAGTAAAGCCCTTCCACATCCACAGGAAACCATACATGGTTGGCACACCAGACAGCTTGCTGAAGACAATTAAGAAGATGCTTTGTGTCCCTCAGGTACGAGGGAAGCTTGTAAACAAGAGGCTGGAATAGTGATTCTACCCAACATGACATATTCTCGAAGAGGGACCCTATACCCACCACAATTGACCTACCCCTTACCTCCTCCAAAGACTTGTGTACCTTGGGGAGCTGATGAAAAATGGGGGTTATGGGGTGAGCGACAAAAAGAAAATAGACATTGTCCTTATCTAAGATACCTCTTCCAGACCGACATCCAATAGAGCCCAAAGTTTTCCCTTAAAGGTCTCAGTAGGTTTATATTTTAATTTAAAGTAGACATCTACATCACTCAGTTGTCTTTTAGCTTCTAGTACATAGGCTGATTTATCTTGGACAACTACACTCCCACCCTTATCTGACTGCTTGATCACTATATCTTCTCTATTTTTCAGAGTATCCAAAGCTAGTGTTTGGGCAACAGTCAGATTAGGGTAGGGTTTACTACTATTGACTGACAATTGGACCAGATCTTCAATTCTATGATGAAAGGCCTCTAGGAACGGACCCCTCTCTGTAGTGGGTAAAAACAGATTTAGGCTTATAGTCAACATGGTATGTAAATCATAGTCACAGGATTCCTGAAAATCTACAAAATCATAGATATTAGGTAGCTTTAAGCTGGGCAGGAGGTCACTACTTTTATCTTTGATATATGCAGACTTATCTGTCCAAAAAAACTTTTTTTAAGGTAAGAGCTCGTACCATTTTATTAATGTCTACAATAGTCTGGAATAAGTTGAATTTGCTAGTTGGGACAAAACCCTAGCCCAAACATAAGATCTCATATTATGCAGGACTTAAAGCATTATTAGGAATATTAATCACACTCATATTACATATTTGTTGTGACCCCCTTCTGTATCTTCTTGAAGATCAAAGTTTTGTGAGGGCACAAACCCCAATCTGTAGCTTAAATCTTTTGTTTCTGTTTCAGAAAGTAGATATGAGGAGACATTAATGACCGTATTTACTGATACTTTTTTTGGTGCTTGTCCTTTTTTCCCCTCAACTGATATCTGGGGTTCTGTACTCCTTGATTCCCTGTATTTGGATTTCCCATAGTGTTTGTCCCTCCCCCTGGGGGTTGTTGTTTGGCCCATTGAAAAACCTGAGTGTTAGCAGAAGCTTCTGTGGGTTTACAGGCACCTAATACAAGGGTTTGGTATTAATGGGGCTCGGTACTCAAATTGTCCTTCTGATTTGGTCTAGCACCCTGGTTACTGGTATCTTTGAATATCCCTTTGTTAACTGACGTGGGGACTTGTGATCTGTCATATTTTGTACTGGTATAGGAATTGGCAATATTCCATCTGTTTCTGGCTCAGAGCATGATTGAAATAGAAAAGTAGACTCGAGCTGTGGTGAATAAATTACCTTTATTTACATACAGGGACCAGTAAAGCAACGTTTCGGGCTAACACTAAGCCCTTTCTCAAGCCTGGCTTCTTTTGAAACTCATTTGTAAAGTGCCTATTTCTATGTCTCCTATTCTTATTGACAGTTCCTTGTACTTCTACATCTGTTTGAGTAGACCAAGATTTATTACGCTGACGATGACGCCAGATGTATACTGTCCCTAGTTTGTAATCTTTCTGGTCTCTTAGTAATTTGGTGTGTTTAACTTGTATGCTAAGTTTTCTAGATTCCTCCATAGTGGCTTTTAATAAGTCATCAAAGTTTGGATAGATATCACATAATTTTAAACTTATTCATGTCTATTTGCAGTTTAACAATCGTATTTTTAACTTCAGTTAACAAAAATTCCTTATATTCAATTAACAATGAGATCAGAGTCAATGAACAGTCTGTTGGCGCTTGGTTCCAGCATTCTATAAAGTCAATATCTTTGATTCATCTATCCCACTTCAGTTTCTGTTCTTTGATTTTTAAGTTTTCCATATCTTGGAAAAAAAACAGAAACTAGCGGGGCGGAGCCAACTACCTAAGATGTCGGATGCCCATTGCAAGTAGTTTTATTCTCTTAAAGGCACAGTACCGTTTTTATATTATTGCTTTTTTCACATTTATTAGAGTGTTTTCCAAGCTTGCTGGTCTCATTACTAGTCTGTTAAACATGTCTGACATAGAGGAAACTCCTTGTTCATTATGTTTAGAAGCCATTGTGGAACCCCCTCTTAGAATGTGTACCAAATGCACTGACCTTTCTATAAGTTATAAAGATCATATTATGGCTTTTAAAGATTTATCACCTGAGGTTTCTGAGACTGACAAAAGGGAGGTTATGCCATCTAGCTCTCCCCACGTGTCAAAACCTATAACTCCCGCTCAAGGGACGCCAAGTACATCTAGTGCGTCCCATGTGTTTACCTTATAAGACATGGCGGAAGTTATGAATCATACCCTCACAGAGGTATTGTCCAAACTGCCAGGGTTACAAGGAAAGCGAGACAGCTCTGGGGCTAGAACAAATACAGAGCTCTCTGATGCTTTAGTAGCTATGTCTGATATACCCTCACAATGTGCAGAAGTTGAAGCAGCAGAGCCTCTATCTGTGGGTGACTTCTCTGATTCAGGGAAGGCGTTACTTCAGTCTGACTCTGAAATGACAGCATTTAAATTTAAGCTTGAACACCTCCGCGTGTGGCTCAGGGAGGTTTTAGCGACTCTGGATGACTGTGACACCATTGTAGTCCCAGAGAAATTGTGTAAAATGGACAAATACTTTGCAGTGCCTATTTACACTGACGTTTTTCCAATCCCTAAGAGGTTTTCAGAAATTATTACTAAGGAATGGGATAGACCAGGTGTACCGTTCTCTCCCCCTCCTGCTTTTAAAAAGATGTTTCCTATAGATGCCGCTACACGGGACTCGTGGCAGACGGTCCCATAGGTGAAGGGAGCAGTCTCTACCCTAGCTAAGCGTACAACTATTCCTGTTGAGGACAGTTGTGCTTTCCTAGATCCTATGGATAAAAAATTAGAGGGTTTCCTTAAGAACATCTTTATACAACAAGGTTTTATTCTCCAGCCTCTTGCATGCATTGCCCCAGTCACTGCTGCAGCGGCTTTCTGGTTCGAGTCTCTGGAGGAGGCTCTACATGTAGAAACCCCATTGGATGATATCCTTGACAGGCTTAAAGCTCTTAAGTTAGCCAATTCATTTATTTATGACGCCGTTTTTCATTTAACCAAGCTAACGGCTAAAAATGGTTTTGCCATTCAGGCGCGTAGGGCGCTAAGGCTTAAATCCTGGTCAGCTGATGTCACTTCAAAGTCTAAACTTCTCAATATCCCCTTCAAAGGGCAGACCCTATTTGGGCCTGGACTGAAGGAGATCATTTTTTATATTACTGGAGGAAAAGGCCACGCCCTTCCCCAGGATAGGTCCAACAAGTTAAGGACCAAACAGACTAATTTTCGTTCCTTTCGAAACTTCAAGAGTGGAGCAGCTTCATCTTCCTCTTCTACAAAACAAGAGGGAAATTTTACCAAGTCCAAGCCAGTCTGGAGACCTAACCAGGCTTGGAACAAGGGGAAACAGGCCAAAAAGCCTGCTGCTGCCTCTAAGACAGCATGAAGGAGTAGCCCCCGATCCGGGACCGGATCTAGTGGGGGGCAGACTTTCTCTCTTCGCCCAGGCTTGGACAAAAGATGTCCAGGATCCCTGGTCTCTGGAGATGGTTTCCCAGGGATATCTTCTGGATTTCAAAGCTTCATCTCTCACAATTATCTGAAAACCAGATAAAGAGAGAGGCATTCTTACATTGTGTTTAAGACCTACTAGTTATGGGAGTGATCCACCCAGTTCCAAAGGAGGATCAGGGGCAGGGCTTCTATTCAAATCTGTTAATAGTTCCCAAGAAAGAGGGAACTTTCAGACCAATCTTGGATCTCAAGATCCTAAACAAATTTCTCAGTGTCCCATCCTTCAAGATGGAGACTATTCGACCCATCCTACCTATGATCCAGGAGGGTCAATATATGAGTACTGTGGATTTAAAGGATGCTTATCTACACATTCCGATACACAGGGATCATCATCAGTTTCTCAGGTTCGCCTTCCTAGACAGGCATTACCAGTTTGTGGCTCTTCCCTTCGGGTTAGCCACGGCACCAAGAATCTTTACGAAGGTTCTAGGGTCCCTTCTGATGGTTCTAAGGCCGCGGGGTATAGCAGTGGCCCCTTACCTAGACGACATCCTGATACAGGCGTCGACTTTTCAAATCGCCAGGTCCCATACGGACATTGTTCTGGCATTCCTGAGGTCTCACGAGTGGAAGGTGAATGAAGGAAAGAGTTCTCTCTCCCCTCTCACAAGAGTTTCCTTCCTAGGAACTCTGATAGACTCAGTAGAAATGAAGATTTATCTGACAGAGGTCAGGTTGTCAAAACTTCTAACTTCCTGCCGTGCTCTTTATTCCACTTCCCATCCGTCAGTGGCTCAGTGTATGGAGGTAATCGGATTAATGGTAGCGGCAATGGACATAGTTCCGTTTGCCTTCCTACATCTCAGACCACTGCAACTTTGCATGCTCAATCAGTGGAATGGGGATTACACATATTTGTCCCCTCTACTAAATCTGGATCAAGAGACCAGGGATTCTCTTCTCTGGTGGCTATCTTGGGTCCATCTGTCCAAGGGAATGAGTTTCCGCAGGCCAGAATGGACTATAGTAACGACAGATGCCAGTCTTCTGGGCTGGGGTGCAGTCTGGAACTCCCTGAAGGTTCAGGGTTCGTGGACTCAGGAGGAGGCCCTCCTTCCCATAAACATTCTGGAACTAAGAGCGATATTCAATGTTGTATAAGAAATGACAAGAAGAAAACAGCGCATCCACGAATCACAGCAGCGTTTATTCAGGTAAATGACACACACAGAAAATTGCACACTTACAAGATGACAGTAATGTATGAGCGGTAATGCCCTCTGGCTAGTTGTCTTTCGCCTGCAGCAAATCTCAGCGGGAACACCTCAGACGCCGACCAGCAGCACCAAGAGACCCACTTCCTGTCACATACGGCAGGTGCCAAAAAAAAACTCAAAAGAGCAGCAGTCCTAAACACTTTGATGGTAGGAGTTAGAGTTAGTTACCCTATGCGTTTCCTCTGCACACGGGCAGACTTCTTCAGGGGTATATGAAAATACAAGCTAGCTGCGGTCAGGTTCATCAGATTTCAGTTGGACAACATCATGACTGTAGCCTATATCAACCATCAGGGGGGAACAAGGCGCCCCCTGGCAATGTTGGAGGTTTCAAAGATAATTCTATGGGCAGAGGTTCACTCTTGCCATCTCTCAGCTATCCACATCCCAGGAGTAGTCGGCAGACTTTTCATCCGGGGGAGTGGGAGCTCCATCCGGAGGTATTTGCCCAGTTGATTCAACTATGGGGCAAACCAGAACTGGATCTCATGGCGTCTCGTCAGAATTCCAAGCTTCCTTGTTACGGGTCCAGGTCCAGGGATCCCAAGGCAGCGCTGATAGATGCTCTAGCAGTGCCCTGGTCCTTCAGCCTGGCTTATGTGTTTCCACCGTTTCCTCTGCTCCCTCATCTGATTGCCAAGATCAAGCAGGAGAGAGCTTCAGTGATCTTGATAGCCCCTGCGTGGCCACGCAGGACTTGGTATGCAGATCTGGTGGACATGTCATCTTTTCCACCATGGACTCTGCCGCTAAGGCAGGACCTTCTACTTCAAGGTCCCTTCAAACATCCAAATCTAATTTCTCTACGTCTGACTGCTTGGAGATTGAATGCTTGATTCTATCAAAGCGTGGTTTTTCCGAATCGGTCATTGATACCTTAATTCAGGCTCGAAAGCCTTTCACCAGGAAGATCTATCATAAGATATGGTGCAAATATCTTCACTGGTGTGAATCCAAGGGTTACTCATGGAGTAAGGTCAGGATTCCTAGAATATTATCTTTTCTCCAAGAAGGATTGGAGAAGGAATTGTCAGCTAGTTCCTTAAAGGGACAGATTTCTGCTATGGCTATTCTTTTGCTCAAACGTCTGGCTGAGGTTCCAGACGTTCAGGCATTTTGTCAGGCTTTAATTAGAATCAAGCCTGTGTTTAAACCTGTTGCTCCGCCATGGAGTTTAAATTTAGTTCTTAAAGTTCTTCAAGGGGTTCCGTTTGAACCTTTGCATTCCATAGATATTAAGCTTTAATATTGGAAATTTCTGTATTTAGTAGCTATCTCCTCGACTCGAAGAGTTTTGGAGTTATCTGCTTTACAATGTAATTCCCCTTATCTGATTTTCCATGCAGATAAGGTAGTGTTACGTACCAAACCTGGGTTTCTTCCTAAGGTGGTATCTAATAAGAATATCAATCAGGAGATTGTTGTTCCTTCACTATGTCCTAATCCTTCTTCAAAGAAGGAACGTCTATTACACAATCTTGATGTGGTTCATGCTTTAAAGTTTTATTTACAAGCTACGAAGGATTTTCGTCAAACATCTGCTTTGTTTGTTGTCTTCTCTGGACAGAGGAGAGGCCAAAAGGCTTCGGCAACTTCTCTTTCTTTTTGGCTAAGAAGTATAATACGCTTAGCTTATGAGACTGCTGGCCAGCAGCCTCCTGAAAGAATTACAGCTCATTCTACTAGAGCAGTAGCTTCCTCATGGGCTTTTAAACATGAGGCCTCTGTTGAACAGATTTGTAAGGCGGCGACTTGGTCTTCGCTTCATACCTTTTCGAAATTCTATAAATTTGATACTTTTGCTTCTTCGGAGGCTATTTTTGGGAGAAAGGTCTTACAGGCAGTGGTGCCTTACGTTTAAGTTCCTGCCTTGTCCCTCCCTTCATCTGTGTCCTAAAGCTTTGGTATTGGTATCCCACAAGTAATGGATGAACCCGTGGATTGGATACACCTTTACAAGAGAAAACTAAATTTATGCTTACCTGATAAATTTATTTCTCTTGTGGTGTATCCAGTCCATGGCCCGCCCTGTCATTTTAAGGCAGGTGTTTTTTATTTTTAAACTACAGTCACCACTGCACCCTATAGTTTCTCCTTTTTTTCTTGCTTGTCTTCGGTCGAATGATTGGGGGTGGCAGTTAGGGGAGGAGCTATATAGACAACTCTGCTGTGGGTGTCCTCTTGCAGCTTCCTGTTGTGAAGGAGAATATCCCACAAGTAATGGATGAACCCGTAGACTGGATACACCACAAGAGAAATAAATTTATCAGGTAAGCATAAATTTTGTTTTTATATCGCAGAGTCAAACCAGCACAATCGGGCTCAAAGATGGAGGTCAATGGGTCAGCGGAGGTCTTGCTTCTTTTTTGTTCCTGCAAAACCTGGGTTACTTGGTTTCAGCTGCAGTCCCGAAGTGGCTTCGGAGCTTAACCTACAGAGTGGCACAAAACTGTTTTACCCATATACCCCGAAGGAGGCCTTGGGTAGCGAGATATCCTGTCCCCTGATCGCACAGCCAGATTTGCCTATTGAGCTCCTTGGGATGAGTGGTGATGAGTGTGGCTGGTTGGTACAGCTAACCCATAGAATATGTTCATCCTTGCGGGCTGGTGTGGGGTAACGGATTCCTTTTATTGGTACACTGTGACTCTGCACTTTTTTTTTTATTCACCCAGATAAAAATTTGTCAGTGGCATTGCGTGTAAAAATGGACATTTTACCATAGTTGTGCAAGAAGGACTTATTAGTGTTCTATTACAGATTAGCAACATTATGATAGTAATAAACTCGATGTTCTGGTTCCCTATTTCATTAACCTCTTTAATCCCACTTTTTTCACATGGTTTATCTTTTTTTTTTTTTTTTTTACTAGCTATTTTATACTAGCCCAGAGAACATGTCCAGCCTTGTGATCTGGTGTGGGGTTGAGGATTCCTTTTATTGGCACACCGTGTATCTGCACTATTTCTCACCCAGATCAAAATATGTCAGTGGGATTGCGTGTGTAAATGAAAATTATATCATAGTTGTACAAGATGGACCTATAAATGTCTTATTACAAATTAGCAACCTTATGATAGTCTTTGACTTGATGCTCTGGCTCCCTATCTTATCTCCAATATTTTAAATATAGAAACCTGCCACTTCTCATACTATCATTTATATAGTCAAAGAGTTAATTGACTTTAGACCACCAGAGGCCTATAGTTCTCTAGAAAGTCCTAGGTAGATTACTATTTAAAATTAGAGTGGGGTCTTATATGTGGTGATGTAACATCATAACAGACTGCTTGCGGCCGGAGCAGTTGTACGAGTCCATACAGTTAGTTACCTTTTTCCTATATATGTGTAGACCTTATTCCAAAATACCTTAGTTCCCTAGGAACCTCTCATGGCATTGATGTGACTGAGCAGTGTGAAGCCGAGCTATACAAAACCCTAAGTTAGTTAAGCCGAACCCTACTGCCATACGCAATCTTGAAGCTTGGGGACCTGTGGCAAATCCGACTGGTTGTGCTTCTATTAAAATTGCATTTGATTTTTGATTGTTTTTAGTGTCAGATCTTATTGTTATACTCCATTCTTTTTTTTTCTTTTTTTAACAAATTTTTTTATTGTACATAGAAAACAAGTACAAAATTTCAAAATAGACAAGCAGAGAAAAAAATTGTTTGTACTTTTGTATATTACCTCAAAATACATTCTATAAAACATTTTAACGGCTAAACATCTCTGACATCTTACAGGTTATACAATTCATTTCTGCCCAAAGCTCAGAATATTAACATAAGCTATCTTAAATACATGTGATTTTTCCAATGGCCTACTGTACTTAGTTACTGCTAGCCTTAACTTAACAGCATACAACCCCTACCCTTAATAAATCATTACGCAATAAAACACAGTTCACCCAATAAAACCAAAAACAAACAAACAAAACCAAACAAAAAAACAAAAAAAAATTTAAATTAAAAAAATTAATTAATTTTCCCCTTCCCCTTCTCCTCACAAATCCCCTCCGCCCCTCGTACCCGACCGCCCAGATAATGCTATTCTACCAACCTCACTCATTGTCCTCACTCCAGTTTCTAGGAAAGTGACCCGCATATATATTGGACATCATAAATTCTGATTTGCAAAATGGTTTTATCACTTTTATTTGACATGTCATAGGCAGAGACCTGATAAAGATTTCCCATTTCTTGAAAAAAGTAGGTAAATGATCCTCTTGTGGGTGAGATATCTGAAATTGTTCTGTGGTTAATTGATTTAATAAAGCTTTTTTAAAATGGGATATGTTGGGTGCGTCTCGCGCCTTCCACATTTGAAAGATAAGGCTACGAGCGACTAAAACAATTGTATTTATGAGACTATAATTTTTGCTTGTGCCATGATACTTTACAAGAAAAAAAACCTCAATGGGTTTAAGTTCATGCGCTAACTGTAAAGTTGTGTTCATCCAAAAAGTTATCTTCTTCCAGTATTGCAAAATTTTAGGACACGCCCACAAACAATGGAATAAGTCCGCCTTAATTGCGGAGCATCTGGAGCAGAGGATATTTGTTTTATACCATTTAGATAACAAGCCCGGTGTAAGATATCGTTGTAAACCTATTTTAATTTGAGATTCTCTCCATAGAGTTGGAATCCAGCTTTGTTGTACTATTTTAAAACTAGAAATAATAATCTGCACATCTATATCCGGAAAATATAAAAACCATTTTGCTGTTATATCAGTAATCTGAATATTAGATGGCTTTTGCATTATAAGTAGGTACAATGAAGAGATAGCATAGATTCCAGATGCGTAACTTGATATCCTATCCTGAATATCACCTAATAACCAATTGGTCCCATACCCGTTCAATAGCTCTTGAAGATAGTGCCTAATTTGTAAATAGGCGTAGAACTCTCGAGCCCCTAAATCAAAACTCCTAGCTAATTCTGCAAATGTTATTGGGTGTCCTGTATTTCCCCAAATCTGCCCCATATATTTCAAACCTTTTGTTTCCCAATCCATAAAAATCCTATTTGACAGACCCGGTGTAAAATTAGGATTACCACGAATAGGTAAATACTTCGAAACATGTGCTGGACACTCTAGTCTACTACACAGTTTCTGCCATGCCACTATAACGTTCTTGAACATAAATAAATAAAAGATATTTGAGGGAAGCGATGTCGTTATACTCCATTCTTAGTGTGTGACACAATGCGCAAACTTTATAACCCGATGATACGACCATACCGTGACCTGTAGCTTTGCTTCAAAACACTTGTCCTGTTGCTAGTGGGGGCTGGATCTGCACTATTACTATAATTTATGGGCTCCCTACACACAATCCCTTAAAAACGAGCTGCATAAGCCGTGTTAAAGCTAAGAGTTGAGTACTTAAGGTTCCACTATTCTAGGCATAACACTAGCCCAACTTGTAACCAGCTCATTTATACTTTTCCCCTAGCAATTTATGTGCTTATGTGATGTACCGCATCGATAGGTCGCTTAGCATTGTTGAAGCCTGTTTATTTTGAGTTTAGGCACAATAGGTCACCATATCTTTATATGGAGACATGTTTCTTCATGTATGCTACCTACCACACCTATGTAATCACCTCCCCCCCCCTCTATAATGTGCCTCCTAGACTAGGAGGACTATATACGCGGCTTATCTTGTCTATACCGCAACCCTAACTATCCTGTTAACAATAACTCTTACACTAGTGATGACCTCATTTTCCCTGCCCAATTCAGCAAAACTGGTCAGCATGTCTCGCAAATTGAGTTTACAATTTTGAATCTAATGACTCATTCTTATATGTAAGGCACCGTCCTTACAGACTTTTAAAAAAAAAAAAAGCTAAAGACCCACCTCTTCCATCAGGCATTCAGTCCGCTTATCTGACCTTCAGAAACTCCTAACTTTTATGTCTTATGTTGGTATATTTGTAAAGTGCTTTGAGTCTCACAGGGAGAAAAGCGCTATATAAATTGCAAATTATTATTATTATTATTATAATATATATATATATATATATATATATATATATATATATGTTTTCATCATACCATTCATACTGTATGAAACTTGTCTCGCTGTGAAATATAATGCTCTTGTGTATTTAAAATTGAGGACTGTTAATTCAAATGTACAAACCTATTCAGCTATGCCTTGAATATTTGTTATGTTACTCTCAATTTATCTTGTATATGTAATTACTTTTCCTCAATAAATAAAAAGTTTGGAAAAGAAAAAAAAAAAAGAACATAAACTAAAATGGGATAGATAGATTCTATCTAAATATTTAGCCCTAAAGATGATTGCTAGGGGGCTACATCTAAATAAATTTCATATTTGACATCAAAGATATTGACTTTATAGAACATTGGAACCAAGCGCTAACAGACTGTTCATTGACTCTGATCTCATTTTGTTAATTGAATATAAGGATTTTTTGTTAACTGAAGTTAAAAATAAGATTGTTAAACTACAAATAGACATGAATAATTTTAAATTATGTAATATCTCTCCAAAGTTTGATGACTTATTAAAAGCCACTATGGAGGAATCTAGAAAACTTATCATACAAGTTAAACAAACCAAATTACTCAGAGACCAGAAAGATTACACACTAGGGACAGTATACATCTGGCGTCGTCTTCGTCAGCGTAATAAATCTTGGTCTACTCAAACAGATGTAGAAGTACAAGGAACTGGCAAAAAGAATAGGAGAAGTAGAAATAGGAGAAATAGGCACTTTGCAAATGAATCTCAAAAGAAGGTAACATTTTCTGATTCTGAGCCTAAGTATTCTGATGATGATACATTTGCATCCAGTTTTTATGAGCAATCAGGCTCGGAGCCAGAAACAGATGGAAAATTGCCAATTCCTATACCAGTACAAAATATGACAGATATATCACGTCAGTTAACAAAGTGATATTAAAAGATACCTGTAACCAGGGTGCTTGACCAAAACAGAAGGACAATTTGAGTACTGAGCCCCGTTTATCACAAACCCCTGTATTAGGTGCCTGTAAACCCACAAAGCTTCTGCTAACACTCAGGTTTTTCAATGGGCCAAACAACAACCCCCAGGGGGAGGGACAAACACTATGGGAAATCCAAATGCAGGCAATCAAGGAGTACAGAACCCCAGATATCAGTTGAGGGGAAAAAAAGGACAAGCACAAAAAAAAGTATCAGTAAATACTGTCATTAATGTCTCCTCATATCTACTTTCTGAAACGGAAACTAAAGTTTTAAGCTACGGTTTGGGGTTTGTGCCCTCACAAAACTTGGATCTGTTTCAGACTATTTTAGATGTGAATAAGCTGGTAAGGGATCTTACCCATAAAATAATATTTATTGAGACACGCTCAGAAATGGACGTTTAGTCTCTGAGCTCTACACTGCTATAGATATAAAATCAGGAGCTAAGATAAAATAAAGGCTACAGTGCTATGTTAAAATAGGAGGAAAAAGAGGGGAGAGAACAAGGAACCGCAAATAATGTGGACAGAAACCAAAGTGAGGACTATAGAACCACAAACATCCTGGAGGTGCAGAAGTGCGCCAAAATGAGTTGAAGAGTAGAACGGAGGACTTGGTCGTTCTCTAAGAGGGAGATTTCCCTATATCTGCCCTGTACTAAAGGAAAAGCGGTGATCATCTACCTTAGAGGTTCAGTGTTCGGCGGAGCGGAATGGGTGAGAGCGGCTTTCTCTGACACCGCTTACACTTTTTGGCAACTCGGTCAAGCAGTCAGGTGACTAGAGCAAGTGCGGTGGATGGGCCTATACCGGAACACAGTATGTTAAAACACTAGAGAAGAGGAGAGCTACCTCATTAAAATACAACACAGGAGGCAATAAAAGGGATAGACTGCTGTATACAGAAAGTGCAGGGTAATAAATTACAGATACCAAACCTGCAGTCATATCTTGGAGGGGGCTTCAGGGGATGAATACGCATGCTCATGATTAAGATGGAAGAGAGATTACATATAAAACAATGATAACAACTTAACTGGGGGTATAAAGTTAATAAATGTTATAGCACTTGAAAAAAGAAGGGATTTCCTGTAGGAACTTATCCAGAACTCTCAGATCAAGTTGAGAAAAAATAAATTAGGGTAAACCATCAGCAGAGGGCAGCAGAGTGCTATCTAGTTCTCCAATACATAACATGAAGAAGCCCATAGCCTGAGAGACACAAGAAAAGAAAAGAAAATGTGTTTTATATAGCAGTGTTTGCTATGAGAGTTTGGAGATATAGATAATACATAATAAAGTGAGAAAAGAACACTCCCTCATATATCATAACAAGAAGTTTCTCATTGCAGAGTATTACAAGGGACACTATGTCAGTCAGAAAATCCAATAAGGGAGAGAAGACTGCCAGAAATCCCACAGTGAGCAATTTCTTTAAGCCGCTAAAAGCAATAAAATTACAGACCCATTAGAAATGGAGAACGAAGAGATGTCAGACTCAGAACAAATGAGTGCCAGACAAACAGAAACTAGTACACCAGTGACTAGAGAGGACCTGCGTGACCTTGTCTCTAAACATGACATAACCACTAATTTTGAGAGGTTATGGGAAAAAATGGACAAGATGCACAATGCAGTCACTTCGAGCCTCACGAAAATAAAATCTGATATTGCAGATCTCGGAGGGAGATTGGAATTGCTGGAGGAGCACAAGGAGCTCATCACGGAGGAAATATCAACGATGTCCCAAAACCTTTCCCTACAACAACAGTCTATCATAGACCTGGAGGACAAGATGGACGACCTCAAGAACAGGGGACGTAGGAACAACCTTCGGCTTAAGGGGATTCCGTAGACGGTCACAAATCCAGAGCTCTTAGCATACTTACAATAGCTCTTCAAAACTATAACTGGGAATAAAGATGATACAGACTTTAACAGGGAAAGGGCGCATAGAGCTTTAAGAGCTAAACCTAGAGGAGATGCGCCACATAGAGATGTAATAATCAGGTTTTCATTCTTTCCAGAAAAGGAGCGCATACTCCAGGCATCAAGAGATAACCCAACCTTAAAGTTCCAAGGGTCAGTTATACAGATTTTTTTCAAGATCTCAGTCTGCAAACCCTGCAGAAAAGAGGCCGATTGCGTCCCCTGACGATACTTTTAAGGAAACATCAAATTAGATACAAATGGGGCTTCCCTTTTGCTCTCCACATTGCGAAAGACAACAAATCAATCACTTTAAAAGATCCAGAAGAAATCCCTGCTACCTGTAAGATACTGGGTCTAGAAATACCAGTTGTGCCGGAGGAAGAACCACCCCCACAGAAATTGTCCATCACGACCCAATCTGGATGGGCCAGAGTAAACCGAAAAAGACAGAAGAAATGAGATCGGCAAGAAGATGGATGGAGTCATAGTACAAGAGAGAGACCATGGGTGTCTCTTTTTCAGTATTGACTAATAATGACGAATTAATTACATCCATTCTCTACTTAGCCTTCTCTGAGAAGGGAGGGCTGAGAAAAGCTGATATATGGACACCATGAGTTAGGTGCCTTTTAGCTAACCAACCAATTCCTAGTTAACTAGAGATAGTCAGTTTAGTTAAATAGTTGTATAGAACTGATTTTTAACTATATCTATATGTTGTCATTTACATGTGCAGTTCTTGCTTCCACTAAGTGGATGCAAAAGAAGTTACTAGTTGTGTTCTCCTATTTAGGGGACGAATATTGTTTACAAAATATAAGTTTGTTATTGTTAATGTTATCACTGTTTATTTACTTCATATTTTTATTTCAGTTTTTTTGGAGACACCGAGACCAATTCCTCAGATTTCGAGAATTAATGCACACAAGGTTTGTTGGGGATTGTATCCGTCTTAACCAGGTCAGTGACACCAACAAAATAAATAGGTCAACACACTATAGATCAGACTCCCTATCATCACTCTCATGACACCCCAAATACATCTTGTATCACATAACGTTAGGGGGTTGAATTCAGACATAAAACGCAATACGGCCATAAAACAATACCAAAGGTTGGGGGCTAATTTAGTTTTCCTTCAAGAAACTCACTTTACTAAAAAGATGATACCAAAATTCTGGTTTAGGACCTTTGCTCAACACTATCATGCTATCACAGAAAAGAAAAAACGAGGTACGTCAATATTAATTCACTCCTCTTTGGGGTTCAAACATGAGGCAACAATAGCAGACATGGAAGGCAGATATCTGATAGTCAAGGGGCACATTTCTGGGTCAACCATTGTTTTTTGTAATGTGTATGCCCCAACTGAAAATCAACACACATTCTTTAGAAACATCTCACACCTATTGACTGATTGGGCCCAACACAAAAATAATATTAGCTGGGGACTTCAATATCTCTCTGACAAAAAAGACAGTTACATTGCATAAACTCAGTTCCAAAGCACATAGACATAACAGATTAGTAAATGAAATTCGAGAACTTTTAATCCCCCACATACTCATAGACACATGGTTTACCCTATACAGTAATACCACAGACACTACCTTGTACTCAGCAGCTCATAAGAGCAATACCAGAATAGATTACATTTATATAAGCCAAATCTTACAACTGCTACTAAAAGCCTCATCGATCCATCCGTGTGCGTGGTTGCACCATTCTGTGCTCTCCATACACTTGGATGGCGTAATAGATAAACAAAGGACTAGATCGTGGACATTTGACCCATCATATTTAAAAGACCCGGCCAAATTAAAGGGACACTGTACCCAAAAAAATTATTTCGTGATTCAGATTGAGCATGAAATTTTAAGCAACTTTCTAATTTACTCCTATTATCAAATTTTCTTCATTCTCTTGGTATCTTTATTTGAAATGCAAAAATGTAAGTTTAGATGCCGGCCCATTTTTGGTGAACAACCTGGGTTGTCCTTGCTGATTGGTTGATAAATTCATCCACCAATAAAAAAGTGCTGTCCAGAGTACTGAAACCAAAAAAAAGCTTAGATGCCTTCTTTTTCAAATAATGATAGCAAGAGAACGAAGAAAAATTGATAATAGGAGTAAATTAGAAAGTTGCTTAAAATTGCATGCTCTTTCTGAATTACAAAAGAAAACATTTGGGTTCAGTGTCCCTTTAAGTGAAGCGGCTAAATGAATCAATGAATTCTGGAATAACAATATAGAATCTACTACTAACCCAATATTTCAGTGGGCGGCGCACAAAGCTTATATGAGGGGGATATTAATTCACAGTAAAACATTTAAAATAAAACAATACAAGGCACACATAGACCATCTTCATCTGGAAATAGGGAAACTAGAGACCAAACACAAACTTGCCCAGAGTCCCAGGATCCTTACAATCTTAGAACCCAAAAGATCTTCCCTAGCGGCCTTACTGAACAACCAATCTTTAAGAGCGATACATAAATTAAAGACGCAATACTACATATTTGCAAATAAACCAGATAGATATCTGGCCTATAAATTAAGAGAACGTAACAAAACCCTATCCATCCCGTCCATTCTACTTCCCAACGGCAAATTAACCACCCACCCCCCAACAGATAGTAGACGCGTTTGCGGATTTCTACGGGGAATTATATAACGGGAAGAAAGTAACAGCCTCACCAACGCTTAACCCTAAAATTAAGGCTTTCCTTCAAGAAGCCAATTTAAAGACCATCACAGAAGAAGATAAAGATTCTTTAAACGCTCCAATAACAAACAGTGAGGTTAGGACAGTTATCAAAGATCTCAAACAGGGTAAAGCAGCGGGACCAGATGGATTTGCCAGTGAATACTATAAAACTTTTAAAGAGATTCTGGCTCTGCATATTACAGAATTTTGCAATCATATTTTAAATGGTCATTTGATCCCCCCCAAATATTGCTCCAATTATCGCCCTATATCCCTCATAAACCAGTATTTAATATTAAATATTGACAAAAATTATGGCCAATAGACTGAAACCTATACTTCCCCTGGTGATACACCCAGATCAGGTAGGTTTTATTAAGGATAGGGAAGCCCCACATAACATTCGAAGAATGATAAACATTATAGATTTCCTAAGGGCGACGAGGATGCCTTCTCTGCTTCTATCATTGGATGCGGAGAAGGCATTCGATAGAATAGATTGGAATTATATGAGAGAGGTCCTGGCTTTTATGGGCTTTGAGGGACCATTCATTAAAGCAATACAGGCGATATACTCACTTCCTTCAGCCCAGGTGACAGCGGCGGGATACAGATCCAAACTCTTCCCTATATTGAACGGAACAAGGCAGGGGTGCCCCCTTTCCCCTTTAATGTTTGCACTCTGTATCGAACCTTTAGCGGCTAGAATACGAAATTGTCCAGACATTGCAGGGGCAACAATATTAGATCAGATTTACAAACTAACATTATTCGCGGATGATATTCTCCTGACTCTGACTAAACCATTAATATCACTACCCAATCTATATAATATACTATCCCAGTTTTCTGAGATTTCGGTATATAAGGTTAATCATGAGAAATGCGAAGCTATGCCTCTAGCTATGCCACCACATACTAAGAAAATTATAGAAATAAATGTTGACCTCAAATGGGTTCAAAACTCACTTAAGTACCTAGGAATACATCTAACAACAAGTTATGACCAATTATACAAACATCACTACATACCGATTTACAAGGACATTAGGAAAGATTTAAACAAATGGAGGATGTTCAAATTTTCATGGCTAGGAAGACTCTCAGTGGTCAAAATGAATATCTTAGGGGGCGGAGCTAACCGCCATACTGATAGGACGCATGTAGAAGGAGCTCTGTGCTTCTCAGCATTAAAAAGTTAATTTTCTACTGCAGACCCGTTGCAAAACATTTATTGCTGGGGAGAGATTGACACCCTGAGTGACCTAAAGGCTCTAGATACCGATAGACCCATCACTGAGGACTGAATTTGGGGTGAGACATTGGGGCCCTTTCTGCCTGCACCGGATCCCATATACTAAATTGGCCACTCGCCCCCTTACTCCGGAGCGTCGGGGCTCCGCTCCGGAGTGAATATCTGGCCAGCAATAAACTCCCAGCACTCTACATACGGACAGGAGACGTCCCCTTCAAACCTACCAGAGGACCCCAGTACCGGCTATCGGGAGGCGACTCGGACTTGGCAGATTCTAAAGTGCAGTCGTAAGTACCCACAGCCATCAGGGCTCCTCCACTTATACCCGACAGCACTGAGATAAAGAACATACCTCCCGCCTGCAGCCGCACACATTAGGTCCCTACCGGGACGGCCTCTAGCTGCGAGCAGGTGACTACCCTTCAGGCGACTACAGCTGTTCACCCCGGACCACTGTCCAACTCAGGAGGACAACTTGAGAGGCTAAGTGCATTCGGGTGGCCTCGCTTAGGGGATCACTTGAGAAAGCCCGGCAGACACAAATTGGCGCGAAGAGCCGCCATCTTTTCTCCCTCCCGGCTTCTTCCTCACGGAGCTTTGCGCTCACAGCTATTCAGGGTCAGAGACTTGCCGTGAGTATCGATTTCCTAAATCCGGTAAGAGTTTTTACCCCTACCTTGCCCATTCGTGACCAGGGAGATATTCTAGAAGTGGTCCCTTCGCACAAGCACTTCACATCACGACAGGTATAACAGTGGGCCTCTGTAACTACTTGCACACACTGGTGACAAATTGATATACATCCCCTCTGCTGTTCCCCAGTCACTAACAAGGAGTTGTGCTTCACACCACCTTGGGAACACAGGACCTGGGACTAGGCTGCTAAACTTGTTAGACATTTACCAAACACCTTATGAAGGAGTATTAAGAGACCTATTTATATTAGCTAACAAGACACCTAGAGCAGGCCTCTTCAAGACATTTGTACCCTACCTGCTTTCATATTACCAGTGGAGTTGTGAACTTTATCTTTTAGAGTGAGTAGTAAGGGGTTTCTTATTCTGTCCTCTAAGTAAGTAGCTCTTGTGTCCACATACCCCCCCACAGGAAAATATTACAGACAACTCCTATCACTTAGGCCTGTATTACTACCCCCTGAGGTGCTGCCCCCTCTCAGCAGATACATCTATACAGCATATCCTTAGTGGGACTACAGAACCTGTATTGCTGCAACAGCCTATCTCATTATTGTGTGAAACTACTGCTGCTGCGTCAGCCTGTGTGCCTTTGGGTTCTCAGCCCAAAGTGGAGTGTTATTTTATTTGAATATCTGTCTAACAATTGCTTTTATCTACAGGTCCTACCTACAGCAGTAATTCTACTATCTGCAATTTACAGTTTAGGAATTTAACTATTTGACTTATCTTGTCTTTGCATAAAACGTTGTGTTAACACTGTATTGTTACTAGTTAGTTAAATTCATATCCACTGCATTGGGTACACCGGTATAGGAGGGGCGGGGGATACGGTCTGATTCACCTGGTTCCCCTATCGCACCTCCCCCTTTCCGATCCAGCTTGTCTGGATTGGTCACGTCCCACATCCTTTTCCCTTCCTTTTGGTTGAATCCCCCTCCCTGAGGTGCGTGGAGGATCCTAGGGCCCCCCCATCCTCTCTAGAAGGCTACTGAACTGACCTATTCTGAGCCGTTGGCTCAGTAATCAGTTACCATGTTTTAAGTGTTAATACCTCCTATGGGTTATACCAGGCCCCGCTCTCTATCTCATTTATGCATTACTGTATTGAGGCACTAAACCTTGGATATTGTAACTCTTACTAGCCAGTTCTTATGTATTAGCATCTTCTCTCCCGGGTCCCGGAGTGGTCAGGGTGAACTATCATTCCAGTCAATAACTGCTCCAAAGAGGTACTAGCCATGCCTCACGCATCTAAAAGGAACCCTAGAACTCCTGCAGCAATCAAGAAAACGGTGCTTGATCATTTCTCTCAACCTCATAAGGACTCTCTTCCTATGCGGAAGGAAGTAAGCGACCCAGAGTCGCAAGACGAGGACTCCCAATCAAGCTCTCACTCAGGAGCTCACTTAAACCACTACATTACAGAGAGCACACTACAAAAGATGCTTGCGGCTCAAACTAAATCCATCACAGCCGAGATCCAGAGGAGCTAGGCGGAACTCAGGAAGGACATCGGTGAGATGGGTGACAGGATTGACACCTTGGAGAGACAACATGATGACCTAGCCACAGACAATTCCAACATCCTTGCATACGCTGAAAACTTGGCAGAACAGATTTCCCAACTCGAACTAAAACTGGCAGATGTGGAAGATAGGGCCAGAAGAAACAATATACGGTTTAGAGGTATACCCGAGTCAGTTCTGCCGGGGAATTTACAGGAATTTCTCATAACCCTCTTCACTGCTCTGCTTGGCCCCCTGGAGGGTGATAGTCACAATATGGAGCGAGCACACAGGGCTCTGAGGCCGAGGTCAATGTCTTCTGACAGGCCACGAGATGTGGTGGTCTGCTTCCACAACTTCAAATTCAAAGACCGCTTGATGCAGGCGTCTTATAACAAACCCAGTTTACCCGATGACTTCAAAGATATTCAATTCCTCCCTGATCTATCATCGCATACGCTGCAACAACGCAGATTGTATGCTCCTATCACTGCACAACTTAGGAAGGCCAACATCAAATATAGATGGGTATTCCCCACTAAATTAATAGTAACAAAGGACAATCAGTCTCATGTTATTTCCTCTCCTTCGGTGGGCAGTACTCTTCTGGCTAACTGGGGCCTGCAGTTGAACCTCAGACAGTTATCCAATCCAAGCTACGTGTCTCGGCCCCAGCTTGGTCTGTTAAAGAGCAGAGACCCAAACGTCAAAAGCCTAATCCACCTGACCACATTCCGAGGCCTCAAGCCTCACCTACCTGATATTCTACTGGAAACCTGTTCATATGTTAATTGGTTTTTGCTAACACTTTTTATCTGCATACAAATGTTTTTGTTTACCTGTTCAGAGCAGTACGGGTTGGCTGGCTTCTGGCTGGACCGCCAAATTTGAAGCTAACCAACATCCACATGGAAGATTACCATGATTGATGTGGCGGTCCGGACGGATGACTAGCCTCCCTGTATTCCTTTAGAGAGCGGGGCTATGTGTTTATTAGCCCTACCCTGTTAGTTTGGTTTCGCTCCCCCCCCAGACTTTGGAACCCACGCTTGGGTCCCACTTAGGTGGACTACTTCCACCAGCCTCCCTGTCCTCACTTTCCCTTCCATACCCTTCACCTCCCCTACTGACCCCCCCATCAACCCTAACTCTTAAGAGTTTAAAGTGCGCAAATGGCGCCCCTTAGGTTTCTGACACTAAATGTAAGAGGTCTAAACACCTTTGGTAAACGTAGCTTGCTAACTAGAACACTAAAATTCCACAAGGCCGATGTGGCCTTTCTTCAGGAAACACACCTTCTAGGAGATGCCTCCCCCGGCCCGTCATTCCGGGACTATCCCGTGGTAAAAGCTGCCTCTTATTCTAAGAAGGCCAGAGGCGTGGCTATCCTAATTAACAAAAGAGTGGCCTTTGAACCACTTCATGAGTTTAAAGATCCACAGGCAAGATACCTTATCCTGATATGTAACCTTGACCATGTCACTTACACCTTAGTATCTGTATATTTACCTAACACCCTCCAGCCCAGATATCTGAAGAAAATCTTACATAAAGTGGACCACGTTAGACAAGGCAGGGTGATTGTGGCAGGCGACCTGAATATGGTGTGGGATGGCGGCCTTGACAGACAGACAAAATTACCTAAAAAGAGCTCCTCTTGCCCAGAGACCACTAGCCGTAGATTCTGAGAACTTATGTCCCAATTTAATTTTTTCGATGTTTGGAGATCTTTACATCCTCTGGACAGAGACTATACTCACTATTCTATACCCCACTCCACACACTCTAGACTGGATTATATGTTTTGTCACCCAGACTCCTTAGACCTTATACTTCACACAAAGATCTGTGCGTGCCCATGGTCAGACCATGACATGGTTCTAATGGACATAGAGTTGCAGAACACCATCAGACCCAGGCCCAACTGGAAGCTACCCCACACCCTTCTGTCCGACATCCACTTCAGAGAGGAACTTAGGAAAGAGATAAGCTTCACTTTACAAACCAATGACACCCCTGGGATCCGGGAGGATATTCTGTGGGGAGCCTTGAAGGCCACCACTAGAGGTTTCTTTATTCAAAAACAAGCCCACTTGAGGAAACAGGCAGGCCTCTCCTTGTCTCAAGCCCATCGTAAACTGAGGGATCTTGAGTCACAAAGTCATAAAGTAGATAACATAAAAATCGAGGAGGAGATTAGAAATGTGAGGAGGCACATAGGTAAGCTAGAATATACCAAAACCCAAAATAACTTGCTCAAATTGAAACAGCTATTCTACACTAAGGGTAATAAGGCTGACACACTCTTAGCGAACAAAAAAGACACCGCACTAGTAATTCTCGCATTCACGAGATTAAACAGGGCGCTCATTCCTACAAACTCCCATCACATATAGGCCAACAGTTCAACAAGTATTACTCAGCACTATATAACATCCAAAATGATTCCTCATTCCAGCCAGCCCCATCAGAGGCTATAGGCCCCTTCCTGCGCTCCTTGAGACTATCTACTCTAGATGAGGTCACTGCTGATAGCTTAGATGGCCCGGTCACGCCCCAAGAGGTTAAATTCGTTATTAAAAATTTGAAGTCTCTCAAGGCCCCTGGACCGGACGGTTTTACCGCAATCTTCTATAAGACATACCTCCGGGAGACTGTCCCCATCCTGACCAGATTCTATAACCTAGCTAGGGACGAAGGAAAATTTCAAGGGGAGTTCCTAGAGGCCTCCATCACCACAATTCTCAAGCCCAACAAGGACCCAACACTCTGCGCTAGCTATAGGCCCATATCTTTGATCAATACCGATGTTAAAATATACGCAAAAATCTTAGCAAATAGGCTCGCAAAACTCCTCCCCTCACTTATTGACCCTGACCAGGTTGGTTTCATACCTGGAAGAGAAGGTCCTGACAATACGAGAAGGCTCCTCAATATTCTCCTAGAAGCCAAAAGACTCAACAAACCAATTGCAGTGCTCTCTCTCGATGCTGAGAAAGCATTCGACCGGGTTAGGTGGGACTTCCTGTGGGAGGTTCTAAAGACCTTTCGCTTCCCGGCTTCCATCATCCATGCGGGACAGGCTTTGTACTCGGCCCCTACGGCTTCAGTTAGGGGCCTGGGGTTTCATTCCTCTCCCTTCCCTATCTCAAATGGCACCCGACAGGGTTGCCCTCTCTCACCCATTCTGTTCGCGCTGGCCATTGAACCGCTCGCTGCTGCCATTAGAGCTGACAAAGAGATATCTGGAGTTACCCTGCACGGAACAGTCCACAAAGTGGCTCTGTTCGCAGATGACACCAACATATTTTCCGCAAACCCCCTCAGTGAGATACCTAAACTCCTATCCACACTGGATATATTCAGTAGCCTATCCTTTTATAGGCTAAATCAAACCAAAACGGAACTCTACACACAGGGTTTCCCGGAATTCGTCACTAATTCACTACGAGACAAATACAACTTTGTTATTAACAATACGTATGTCTCCCACTTAGGAGTTAAGCTCTCTAACTCCATCCCCAACCTTATCTTGAATAACTATAAGCCCCTTTTAACCGAATTACATACTCTGACCAATCAGTGGAATTTTCGTTCCATCGAGTAACAGCCCTTAAAATGAGCTACCTTCCAAAACTAACATATATCATGCGTTGCCTTCCTATCAGAGTACCTAGAGCCCTACTCACTCAATTTCAGGGCACCTGTACCAAATATATATGGCAGAATAAGCCTCCACGAGTGGCCCATAGGCTCCTGCAGTATCCTAGAATGCACGGGGGGTGGCCTCCCCGTCTATATTCAGATACTATGAGGCCGCCATGCTTACGCACATTACCCAATGGGGCGTAAAGGACTCTGATAGTAGATGGAGGTCAATTGAACAGGCCTCCCTACCTTTCGACCTTACCCTGAGGGATCTGATTTGGACCCCTCCACACTGCCGAAGAACCTTAGGTATAGAGAATCAGATAATCCGAGAATGCCTAGCCTCTTGGGAGCATCTGAGACATTACTCCCAGGTGGCCCCCCACCCATCCCCTATCACCACATTAACTGGCCTTTTATCTGGTCTTCCTGACTCCCACCCCTCGGTGTGGCTGAGACTAGGTGTCTCGAGAGTAGCGGACCTCTGGTCCCCATCTTCTCATGATTCGTTTGTGCGCTTTGCCCAAATTGGCGGTTCATCACCTCCCCCGCTTTACATGCGATTTGAATATGTAAGAGTCCTCAGCTTTCTGACTAGCTGGGGCTTTAAACCGTCTCTCTCTAGGTCACCAACCATCTGGGAAGCCAGATGGCAGCAGGGATTGAGGCTAGGTAAGCCACTATTTCTCCATTACTCCATCATGGAGGGCGCATCCCCTACAGACAAAGCTATACATATCACTAAATGGGAGCAGAAACTTGAGTTCATTGCCCCCACCAAAGAATTGCACCGTACATTACTCCTCACAAATAAAACCCTCCACTGTGCCACTATGCATGAGAATTACATTAAATTGCTCACACAATGGTACTTTGTGCCTGCTAGATTAGCTACAATTTTCCCTGGGGCATCTCCTATCTGCTGGAGAGGGTGCGGTAGGGTAGGAGACATGACACACATTTGGTGGTCTTGCCCCAAATTGAGGCCCATTTGGAATAAGTGTTTCTCAACTCTTTTGTCTATGGGTATCTCCCTTCCCAATACACCAGAAGTTGCCTTACTCCACGTAGGTATCTGCAAACTCCCTAGACACTATGCTTCATTAAGCATCTATTTCCTTTCGGCTGTCAAACTTAATATAGCCAAAGCTTGGAAAAGAACTAACCCCCCATCTTGGTCTGACATCACCCAAACCATGGCCTATATCTACGCCATGGAAAAACCTATCTACTACTCCAAGGGTAGAGTTGACTTTTTTGAACTGATTTGGGCAGAATGGAAAGACAGATTTGACACGACTTGGCTCCCTAGCTTCGAGACTTAGGCTATTATATCCTCACCCAGTAATGTCGGCACGACATCCCACACCTATCTAGTTTTAACTAGTGTCCATTGCAGGTTTATTCCCTTTACCTCAGGCCCTATCCTCCCCCCTTCCCATCCCCTCTCCCATGGATGATCCCCTTCCCCCCCTCTTTTCATTTACTTCTGATTTAAGTGAACAATTCTGTAATATCCTTACTTTGGATATAGAGGTTACATATGTTTATTTGATCTATTAATGTGCATACTGTGTTTTCTTATGTATCCATTATTTTTGTCATGTTACTGAAATAGTACGCTTTGGTCGTACTAATGTTGTATTTGTTTATTTCATCTGAAAAATCTAATAAAAATACTCAATAAAAAAAAAAAAATGAATATCTTACCACGTTTGTTATATCTCTTTTCCCATCAAAGTTCAAACACATGACTTAGAGACTTTACAGAGAGATTTGGTGACATTCATTAGAGGGAAAACAATTCCAAGAATACCTGTATCTGTAATTACTAAACAGAAGAGCCGGGGGGGGGGGGTGCTCCTAACCTGATGGAGTACTATAAGGCAGTGAGATTGGCACAAACGGTGCTAATGGGGAAACAGACAGAAGACATAATTTGGACAAAAGTGGAGGCTGGGATATACGGTTCTTCCCAAGTGGATGAATTGATGTGGCGAGAGAGACACAGGGGGAAAAATAATACAAACGATTCATATCCCCTATATGGGATTTGACCAAACGCACTTGGGACGCGGTAGCTAAAAATTAAGGGACTAATTCCACAAAGATCACTTACAACACCGTTGAGATATATTTTCCTAGAGATTACCAAAATAGTTGATACATGGGCAAATAAGGGGTTATATAGAGTAGCGGATGTCTTAAATAATAGAGTAACAATGACCTTTTCTCAGATTCAGACCATACTGCATCCTATGAAACTACATTGGTATCAATACCTCCAACTCAACACAATTATACAGCAATAAGTAAACAACATAAACAAGTGGGAATATACACCTTTGGAGCTCATATTGACATCTTCAGGCAGAGCAAAACAGACATCACAATACAATCTTTATCAAGTATAACAAAATCTAGCATAGTTGTTAAATGGGAGACAGATCTACACTCTACAAAAGAAAAGAAGAAATGGGACGATATGCTTAACTCGGCTTGTAAGGGATTGTTGAGTGCTAGCCTGAGGGAAAATACAATAAAAACTATGTTTCGGTGGTATTTAACACCCTTAAAGACATCGCACATGTCTCCTTCACATAACAGAATGTGTTATAGAGGATGTGGGGAAGTGGGTTCATATTGTCACATGTGGTGGGAATGCGGACAAGTGAAACATATATGGGAAAGATTATCTTCTTTACTTAGGGAATTGCTAGATGAACCTATTCAATTAACTATTCACCAAGCCCTCCTACATGAACCACTAAGACGGTACAATAAACATATTAACCCCTTAATGACCACAATATACCCTGTATGTCACTGGTCATTAAGGGTTTTTCAAGACCTAATAGCACAAGTCTAGCAAGAAGACGCTATTAATACCCTCCCTCCAGCAGGCTTTGTGGAATAGAGCAGTCTCAACGCTGGTGGCAAGACTGCACTAAAAAACAATCAAGTCCCAAAAAATGGCCAGCGACATACAGGGTACGTTGCTGGTCCTTAAGGGGTTAATATATTTATCAAAATATTATGTACAGTGGTATGGACATGTATAGCTCGATACTGGAAATCGAGTGTACCTAGCTGGCTGGAGGTTAAGAACAAAATTGACCTTACTTATAGGATGTATGAATCGGTATCTAAATTGATGGATTCAAGTGATACTTTTGGTAATGTCTGCTTTTATTGGATACTAAAGGTGGGGGGAACTCCCAGATAGCTGAGTTATAGAGGCTGGATTGAGAAGATCCTTTAGATAGAGAGAATTGGTAATGTTATTTTACTTTTTTTCTTTCATTTTTGATTTCTTTGTGATTCTGTATTATGTATATCACTAAGGATAATTTAGAGTGATCATAATTACTGTCTACAATGTTATAAACTAATAGATAGATAACAAATAGATAGACTAAGGTGAACATATATTTGTATGATTAATAAGGAACCAAAACCACCTAATATAGATCACAAGATAGGGACTAAAATACTCTCTCATAAGGACTTGGAAAAAGACTTTGGAGTTATACTAAAAGAATATATGAAGTGGACACGAGCATAAGATCAAGTATGACAGAGACAAATCCTGATCACTAGATAGGTATATATATAATGGGAAGTATTAATAATTTAAGAGAGAGAGTTGATTTTCTTACCACTTGTTACTTTTGTATATTTGTTTATTAAAATGCTAATAAAAAGATTTAAACATAAAAAAATATTTATTTTCAGATGATAGAGAACAAACTAATGAGAATACCCACTCCGTTCAACCACTGCTGACAGATAAGGCTCAGGATGATTTATCCTTCTTAGATGTTTGTACCCTTACTTCTTTAGAAGATCTCTCAGGACCAGATCCAAGGGACTGTGCACAAAACAACACGCAGGTTAGATTGCACAACAAGTCACATTTTTACCCAATGCATAGTAGACGGAAATCCCTAGAGGCATTTCACAAGAGAGTTCTAGAAGACTTGAAAGATCTGTCACTAGACACACAGGTACATAAACAGAATCTGTCCAGAGTAGAGAGGGAAGCTATCTCCAGTTTACAAAATAAATTGAATATAGTGATCAAACAATCAAGGGGGGTAGTGTGGTGGTAATGGATAAAAAAGATGTATCTGAATCAGGCTATGAGACAACTTAGCAATACAGATACTTACCTTCCTTTGCCTAGAGACCCCACGGAAATCTATAAAAAAACACTTAGGCAATTTGTGGATGATGGTATTGATATGGTTTTAATTGACCATAAGACTATGTCATACCTATTGGTTGAAAATCCAATTATACCAATCTACCACCATCTCCCCAAAGTGCATAAGGTGCTGAAAAATGTCAAGAGGAGTCCCGTAGTTGCAAGAATAGACTCCCTTTTAGAATCCCTCTCAAACTGGGTTGATCACTTTTTACAGCCCCTGGTATGTAAGCTCCCAAGCTACCTTAGGGATACCAACCATACTCTAGAAAATATGGAGAATACACTCTTGTGTCAAGAATACAGTTGGATGACGGTTGACGTTGTGTCCCTGTATTCCTCTATCCCCCATACATTCTAGAAGCCATTGAGTTTTTTTCTAGATCTCTACACAAATGTTTCTACTGAACTAAATGGGTTCCTGATTACAGTAATCAGGTTCCTACTAGAGCACAACTATTTCATATTTGCAGGGAAGTTTTACCTCCAGAGACGTGGAACCGCAATGGGGGCAAAATTTGCCCCCTCTTACGCTAACCTCTTTATGGGCTGGTGCGAGCGGTTCCTTTTCTGTTGTGTAAATAACCATTATGCACCACATATAATTAAATATGTGAGCTATATTGATGATCTCTTATTAATTAGGACTTCTGATAATATTGTTGCTGGGAAATTTGTGGATTACCTCAATTGTGATACAGTCGGCCTTAAATTAACCTTTGAGAGGCAGAAATTGGAGATCAGCTTTTTGGACATTACACTAAAAGCTGATGTCCCCAAAAAATGTGTTATTTCGTCCCTGTACAGAAAGCCCATTTCAGGTAATACCCTTCTGCCCGCCTGAAGTAACCACCCAAGACGTGTTCAAGGGCATAGCGAAGGGACAATATATGCGTCTGAAACTAAACTGCTCTTCGGAGAGTATGTTTCTTTAAAGAAAGTAGGGATTTAACCAATCGCTACATGTCTAGGGGTTATCCAAAATGCATAGTTGAGAATTCTTTCATGGAAGTCAGAAACATGGACAGAAGTACACTCTTAACTCAAAAGCCTGCAAGATGGACTAAGACTCCTTCTGACAATGCGGAAAGGCCAACATTTGTGACCAATTTCTCTAACCAATATGAGAATGTTTGCAGCATAGTCAAAAGGAATCTACCCATCCTCATTGGAGACAATTGAGAGACGCAGTCAGGCAGGGTTGTAAATGTTTGTATAGAAGAAGCTCTACACTTGGTAACATCTTGTCCCCTAGCCTATTGAAAGAGGATAGATCTGGCAGTTGATGGATGCATTTTAAAGACACCTACAGGTGCAGGAAAAGGTCATGCTAATCTTGCGACCATGCTCATGTCACTAATATGTTCCATTCTATAAATCCACCTGAGTCCTTTGTCACTAGGGGGTGTGTTAACTGTAAAAGTAAATATGTCATCTACCTAGTTGAGGGCACATCTTGTTCTCGCCAATATGTTCGCTGAACGGCATGGTAGGTGGGCAAACGGATTAAAGAACATCTCTCATATATAGCGGGACAAAGGTCATGTTTCCGAGCATTTAATTGAAATACATCATGGTAATGTTAGTACATTCAGATGGCAGGCGATAGAACTAATACTAAGACCACCAAGATAAGTTCCAGATCCTATGCCACCAAGAGGTCTATTGGATCCACAAATTGAACAGTTTAATCCCTATAGTATTCAATTTGGAATTTGACATAAACTACTGGAGGACTCCCCGCAGCTCTTACCCTCCACTGTGGGTTTTTACTATGGGGTCTAAACCGCTGTATTTCCCAAGGTTTTCTACCTTAGAGTGCGTAGGGGGTTCTGGTGTGGGGGCTGAAGACGCCCTGCAGTTCTGGCTACTCGCCATTAATTTGTTTTTTTTATTCTTTTTATAACGGTAGCGGTTCTCTCCATATGGAGACTTCATACGATACCGCTTGTTAGAGTCCCCGCCGCAAGCCTATTTTTCTGCTAGTAGGCAGTAGGGGCTTCTTTGGGAGTGGCACCTTAGTTTAATTTTCAGTGCTCCTTAATGTTTACAACCAGAAATCGGTAGCGGTGGGTTGAAATTTTTCCACCACAGGTTTGTTTGGGCGCCTTTTCGCTAACTTCATTGTCGAATTCTGGATTGCGCTAGCCTTTAGAGGCTTCATATGTATATACTAACGATTTATTGAATATAGTTTTTCTTCTCTGGGTTGTTAACTGTACATGATACCACTGTTATGTCTTTTACTTTTGGTGCAAACTGTGCATGACTGCTTTATTATGTTTCCCACTGTTATGTTATGGGATACTTTGTGTGCATGGGATACTTTATCTGTGCATGTGTGTTTTACTATATTTTACTATATTTTGCATCTATGGCTGACTGCTTTAGGGACTTTTATAGCAGTCAATATATGTTTCCCACTATTACGTTATGGGATACTTTGTGTGCCCTACTTGTGCTTTATCTGTGCATGAGTGCTCTACTATGTTTTTTATCTGGGCATGACTGCTTTAAGCATTTCATATTATGTTCCCCAATGTTATGTTATGGGATACTTTTTTTCTACAGTGATCTTGAAACAGGATATAGATTTTCTCCTGTTCTGCCGATCTATAGAGCTTTGCTGCCATCTGGTGGCCGCTTTATAATATGTCACCATATCCTTTTCCTGTGTATCTTTATGTGGGTTTTCTAGTTATTTTGATTAGATAACCAGTATTGTTAATCCTTCCCTAAGAGGGATTTATTTTTTATGGCATGGTGACAAGTTTCACATTTTTTTTGTAATTTCTTTAATGCTCTATACATTTAAATATACACTTTACATCCTTTCCTTTTAAGTTTTCCTAGGAAGGTTGTATTTTTTTGTTATATCTGCTTCAAAATAAGTGGTATTATGACTGACCTAGTGTCTGTTTATCACCAGGTTCCCTGATTCAAATTTCAGCAGAATTTGTTCCTGTTTTTTTCTTATATATCCCTTTAATATATGGGACAGATTTTTAGAATTTTTGTATTCTTCTAGTTTTCTGATTAGTGCTCAGGGTTGGTCTGTTTATCTCCTGATGACGGACATTATCCTTGGAATGGGAGATACTTCTCTTATTCCGCTATTCTTTCAGAAACAATCTGGGAATCAGAAGACCCTGATTCATTTCCAAGCTCTTTTGTGACTTTTTGTTGCAGCTTTACAATTCTGCTTCAAGAATGCATAAGTTTATACATTTCTTATTTTTGGTCGATTTTTTATTGTGATACAGCAGTTTTACCTTCCTAAAGGGAGGACTTATAGGCGGGGGTTTAGTGGTTTCTTACCATCTAATGCCTTCAGTGCTATGCAATAATTTATCTCCTTTCATTTTGAGAAGAGGTTTCTTAGCTGGATCCCTCTGGATTGTTGCAATCGTTCCTGCAAAACAGGCTCAAGGATCCTATCTATCCTTTTTGTCATCTCCCACAAAAAGGACCCTCTCAAAAGTATTTTAGACATCCGGTGTCTCTACAGGAGGGTCAGTGAACAATCTGTAGTAGTATGATGATTAGCTTAGTTGTCTAGCAAGCGGGAGGCTTGGTGTGAAACTAGCTGCAGCTACTTGCACCTAGAAGAGGTGTTGGTAGCGTTTTTGAAGAAGACCTCTTAAGGTTTCATCCTCAAATTTAAACTAAGCCATCGGACTAAAGGATATGTTTCTTTATATTCCTATTAAGGACACATTTAAGTTTCCTATGTTTTGCATTTTTGGAACTATTCTCCAGTGGCACAGACAGAGCAAACTGGTTTCTGCACGTGGTGTCCTGGGTTCAAGACCAGGCAATGCTCAGGCTGGGTTTTTCCATCTTCATCCCCACCGTGTGATTTGTATTTTAAACAAAAACTTATTTTCTCACTGCCCCTTCATTTTTATGTATGTTCTAGGGACCCTTTGGGTGATCTCTCAAAGATTTTGAGGTGGTGCTGTATCTGGATGATTTCTAGGTTCAGGCGCCATCCTTTTTCCTTTTACCAGATCCCAGAGGGATTCCCTGTTGTCGATTCTCCACTTCCACGTTTTGCAGGTAAATCTGGGATAGAGTTCCTTGGTACCAATCACCAAGGTATGTATATATATATATATATATATATATATATATATATATATATATATATATATATATATATATATATATATTATTTTTATTTTGGGGATTATCATAGACTCAATAGACTTGTTTTTCTCTTCAGTCTTCTGTAGTGGTTCTGTACATAGAAATATTTGTCCCTAGGATGACTTCCATGCACATTTTTCTTGCTCTTTTCCATCTGATGACTCAACAGTTATGCAGACTCAGTCTATGGAACAGAGACCTCTCAGACCTCTCACAGAGGATTCTCCGGGTCAACCAGATGAGACTCTCTGTTCTGGTGTATTTCCTAGGACCATCTTTACAGGGCTCATGCTTCCTAAGACCATCTTGGGAGAGTTTGGTTTTCCTTCATTTCTCAGGGACTTTGGACTCAGGAAGAGTCTTTCCTTCTAAATAAATATCCTAGCGTTGAGAGCAATCTTCAATGCTATATCAGCTTGGTCTCAACTGAGTTGAGTCCCGTTTATCAATTATCCAATCGGACAACATCCTGAACTCGGAGCTCCTTGGCTATGAAAGAGGTGACGTGCTTTCTTTAGCGGGCAAATTCTCACTATGGTCACTTTTTTGCCATCCACCTCCCAGGCTCTTCTGGAAAGTGGATTATCTGAGCAGGCAGACTTTTCTTCCCAGGGAGTGGACCTTTTCTCCGGATGTATTCTCAAAAGCAGCTCTGATCATCGCTCTGGAGGTTTCTTAGGACTTTGGTCTTGTGTGCCTGTTTCCTCCTCCTTCAAGTTATTGCTTGTATAAACATGAGAGGGTGTCAGTGATTTTAATGTTCCTGCCTGACGTCACAGGATCTGGTTCGCGGATCTGGTGAAGATATCATATCTTTCCCCTTGGAGGTTGCCTTTGAGGAAGGACCTTCTATTTCAGGATCCCTTTCGTCACCCAAATTTAGATTTTCTGATGCTGACTGCTTCGGGATTGAATGCCTAGTCTTGGTTAGGCGTGGTTTTTCTGAAATTCTATGCTTCAGGCTTGTAGACCTGTTTCTCACAAGATTTACCCTAAGTATGGGGTAAATACCTTCATGGTGTGAATCGAAGGGTTTCTCTTGGAGCAGGGTAAGGGTACCCTGAAGTTTGTCTTTTCTTCAGGATGGCCTGGAGAAAGGTTTATCAGTCAGCACTCTGAAGAGTCAGATTGCTACACTGTCTATTATTTTGCACAAACATCTAGCAGATCTGCCAGCTGTTTCAATCTTTTGTGCAGGCCTTAGTCAGATTCAAGCCTGTGTTTCAACCTGTTGCTCCCCCTTGGAGCCTTAATCTTGTTATTAAAGTTCTGCAGCAGACTCAGTTTAAGCCTGTTCATGCAGTTGATTTTAGTTGTTATCTTTTAAAGTTTTGTTTCTTCTTGCTATTTCTTATTTTTCATGCGGATAAGGCGGTTCTTCATACTAAGTTGGGATTTCTTCCCAAGGTAGTATCAGATCGCAATATTAATTAGGAGATTGTTGTTCCTTCATTTTGTCCGAATCCTTTTTCTCAGAAGGAACGTCTGTTGCATAACCTGGATGTTGTGCGTGCTTTAAAATTTTCCTTCAAGCAACTAAGGATTTTCGGCAATTATCTGGCCTGTTCGTTGTTTTCTCTGTTAAGCATAAGGGTCATTAGACTTCTTCTTTTACCCTTTCCCTTTGGTTGAGAAGTGTTATCAGGTTGGCTTATGAGACAGCTGGGCAGCAGCCTCCTGAGAGTATTATGGCTCATTCCACCAGGTCTGTCTCTTCTTCCTGGGCTTTCAAAAATTAAGCTTCTGTGGAACAAATTTGCAAGGCAGTCACTTTGTCCTCATTGCATACCTTTATCCGAATTCTACAGATACTTTGCCTGAGGCTTCCTTTGGGAGAAAAGTTCTTCAAATGGTGGTGCCTTCTGTTTAGGTCCACCGGTCTTGTTCTCCCTCCCTTTCATTCTGTGTCCTCTAGCTTGGGTATTGGTTCCCACTAATAATTGGAATGAAATTGTGGACTCTCCATGCCATTGGAAAGAAAACAATATTTATGCTTGCCTGATAATTTTTTTTCTTTCCTGGCATGGCGAGTCCACAACCCACCCTTAATTAGCTTTAAGACGGCAGTTGTTTTTTCTTTCATGTAATTGGCAAGAGTCCATGAGCTAGTGACGTATGGGATATACAATCCTACCAGGAGGGGCAAAGTTTCCCAAACCTCAAAATGCCTATAAATACACCCCTCACCACACCCACAATTCAGTTTTACAAACTTTGCCTCCTATGGAGGTGGTGAAGTAAGTTTGTGCTAAGATTTCTACGTTGATATGCGCTTCTCAGCATTTTGAAGCCTGATTCCTCTCAGAGTACAGTGAATGTCAGAGGGATGTGAAGGGAGTATCACCTATTGAATGCAATGGTTTTCCTCACAGGGGATCTATTACATAGGTTCTCTGTTATTGGTCGTAGAGATTCATCTCCTACCTCCCTTTTAAGATCGACAATATACTCTCATATTCCATTACCTCTACTGATAACCGTTTCAGTACTGGTTTGGCTATCTGCTATATGTGGATGGGTGTCTTTTGGTAAGTATGTTTTCATTACTTAAGACACTCTCAGTTATGATTTGGCACTTTATGTATTTATATAAAGATCTAAATATATGTATTGTACTTATATTTGCCATGATTCAGGATTTCAGTATATTTCCTTTTTCAGACTGTCAGTTTCATATCTGGGAAATGCTTTTTTTTAGGAAAAAATGTATTTCTTACCTGGGGTATAGTCTCTTTTTCAAATTGACTGTCTTTTAAATTCACGGGCAGAATTAGGCTCGCGAGGGTGCAAAATGCCAAAGTTTATTGCGTCATTCTTGGCGCAAGATTTTTTTGGCGCGAAGTTACATTTGTTGACGCAAATTTGTCATTTCTGGCATCTTAGTCGACGCCGAGTCCTTCACAAGGTTGCGTCATCTATGATGCGAGTGTGTCATTTCTGGACGTTTTTGGCGCCAAAAAATATTTTTTTGTTTGTTGTGCGTCATACTTGGCGCCAAATATTTTCATTATTTAAGACCCCATTCCTATATGCCTCTTGCCTTTTTTCTCTATCAGAGGGCTATGCTGTTTGCATTTTTTCCCATTCCTGAAACTGCCATATAAGGAAATTGATAATTTTGCTTTATATGTTGTTTTTTCTCTTACATTTGCAAGATGTCTCAATCTGATCCTGTCTCAGAAATCACTGTTGGAACTCTGCTGACTGATAACAGTTCGACCAAAGCTAAGTACATTTCTTGTAATCTTGTGGAGATTATGGGGCCCATTTATCAAAGGGCTTGCGGACCTGATCCGACACTGCGGATCAGGTCCGCAAGACCTCGCTAAATGCGGAGAGCAATACGCTCTCCACATTTAACATTGCACCAGCAGCTCACAAGAGCTGCTGGTGCAACGCCGCCCCCTGCTGACTCGCGGCCAATCGGCCGCCAGTAGGGAGCTGTCAATCAACCCGATCGTATTCGATCGGGTTGATTTCCGGCGGTTCCTGTCCGCCTGCTCAGAGCAGGCGGACAGGGTTATGAAGCAGCGGTCTTTAGACCGCTGCTTCATAACTTGTGTTTCTGGCGAGTCTGAAGACTCGCCAGAAACACGGCCCTTCAAGCTCCATACGGAGCTTGATAAATGGGCCTGTATATCTCCAGCTGTGGTTTGTAATAAGTTGTCATGATAAACTTTTACATGCAGAGAATGTGTCCATCAGTAATAGTTCATTGCCTGTTGCTGTTCCTTTAACATCTAATGTACAAGATATAACTGTGAATTTATTAGAATTTATTGCTGATTTTATTCAGAAGGCTTTGTATGCCATTCCGCCTTCTAATAAATGTAAAGGTCTTTTAAAACATCTCATAAAGTTGATGAAATTTCAAATGACCGGCAACATACTGAATTACCCTCCTCTGATGAGGATCTATCTGATTCAAAAGATCCTTCCTCAGATATTGACACTGACAAATCTTATTTATTTAAAATGGAGTACATTTGTTCTTTGTTTAAGAAGTGTTGATTATATTGGATATTGAGGAGACTAGTCCTACTGATATTAAAACTAGTAAACATTTAAATTCTGTTTATAAACCTCCTGTGGTTATTCCAGAGGTTTTTCCAGTTCCTGATGCTATTTCTGATATGATTTCTAAGGAATGGAATAGGCCTGGTACTTCTTTTATTCCTTCTTTAAAGGTTTTTTAATAAAGAATTGTATCCTTTGCCAGCAGTTACATTGGTGTTTTGGGAAAAGATACCCAAAGTTGATGGGGCTATCTCTACTCTTGCTTAGCGTACTACTATTCCTATGGAAAATATTACTTCTTTTTTAAAGATCCTTTAGATAGGAAACTTGAATTTTATCTAAAGAAAGCCTATTTATATTCGGGTCATCTTCTCAGGCCTGCATTTTTTTTGGCTGTTGTTACAGCTGCATCAACTTTTTGGTTGGAAAATTAGCGCAACAAGAATTGAATTATGATTTGTCTAGCATTGTTCGCTTGCTTCAACATGCTAATCAGTTTATTTGTGATGCCATTTTTTTCATCAAAATTTATGTTAAATCTATGTCTTTAGCTACTTTAGCTAGAAGAGCTTTGTGGCTTTAATCTTGGAATACTGACATGACTTCTAAGTCCAGGGGCGCTTTCCGATATACAGCGCAGGTTTTGGCGCAAGCGAGGAAACCTGCGCCGCCCATAGTTTCAGCTTGCAACTCAAGCTATCCCATATACGGTGCCGTCAGATGCTAAAGTGCCGTAACTCGGACAAACTAGCGATGTCCAGAAATCTGCATAAGTACAAATTTCTGGAGTCGCCAGTGACTTACGGCACTTAAGAAACTGCCGCCGCCTACAAAACCTTACTAAAGTATTAAATCTCCCGTACTGTCTAACACGCCACCCAAAAATAACCCAACACGTATACCCCTCTATCTGCAATCCCCCCTCTCACTCCTAATAATAAATATATTAACCCCTAAACCGCCGCTCTCGGACCCCACCGCCAGCTACATATGTTTTACCCCCTAATCTGACCCCCCTACACCGCCGCCAGCTACATTAAAATTATTACCCCCTAATGTGAGCCCCCTACCCTGCCGCTACCTATTTAAACTATATTAACCCCTAATGTGAGCCCCCTACTTAAACTATATTAACCCCTAATCTGATCCCCTTACACCGCCGCCACCTATATTAAAATTATTAACCCCTAATCTAATCCCCCTACACCGCCGCCACCTATATTAAATTTATTAACCCCTAAAATACTAAAATTTCCCTACCCTAAACTAAATTACAAATAGCCCTTAAAAGGGCCTTTTGCGTGGCATTGCCCCAAAGTAACCAGCTCTTTTACCAGCCCTTAAAAGGGCCTTTTGCGGGGCATTGCCCCAAAGTAACCAGCTCTATTACCAGCCCTTAAAAGGGCCTTTTGCGGGGCATTGTCACAAAGTAATCAGCTCTTTTACCTATAATCTAATCCCCCTACACCGCCGCCACCTATAATAAATATATTAACCCCTAATCTAATCCCCCTACACCGCCGCCACCTATATTAAATATATTAACCCTAATTATATTAGGGTTAATATAGTTAATATAGTTATTATATTATATATATTATTAATATAGTTAATAATTAATATAGTTATTATATTATATATATTAACTATATTAACCCTATCTAACCCTAACACCCCTAACTTAATTATTATTGCAATAAATCTAAATAATATTAATCGTATTAACTAAAATATTCCTATTTAAAACTAAATACTTACCTATAAAATAAACCTTAAGATAGCTACAATATAATTAATAATTACATTGTAGCTATTTTAGGGTTTATATTTATTTTACAGGTAACTTGGTATTTATTTTAACTAGGTACAATAGCTATTAAATAGTTAATAACTATTTAATAGCTACCTAGTTAAAATAATTACCAATTTACCTGTAAAATAAATCCTAACCTAAGTTACAAATACACCTACACTATCAAAAAATTAAATAAACTACAATTATCTAAACTAAAATATAATTAAATACACTAAACTAAATTAGAAAAACAAACAAACACTAAATTACAAAAAATAAAAGACAAGACAAGAGACGTTTTGAATTGGTTGCAGCCTGTTGGAACCTTCAGTCTCAGTCATTCCCTTCAGTAGCTATGTGCATGGAAGTTTTAGGTCTCATGACTGCAGCATCGGACACGATCCCCTTTTGCTCATTTTCATATGAGACCTCTCCAACTTTGTGTGCTGAACCAATGGTGCAGGGTTTTTTCAAGGATATCACAGTTTATATCCTTAAATCCCAATGTTCGACTATCTCTGACTTGGTGGTTAAATCACCATCGTATAGTTCTAGGGGCCTCTTTTGTTCGTCCAACCTGGACAGTGATCTCAACAGATGCAAGTCTTTCAGGTTGGGGAGTTGTTTGGGGATCTCTGACAGTGCAAGGGGTTTGGAAATCTCAAGAGGCGAGATTACCAGTCAATATTTTGGAACTCCGTGTGATTTTCAGGGCTCTTCAGATTTGGCCTCTGTTGAAGAGAGAACCGTTCATTTGTTTTCAGACAGACAATATCACAACTGTGACATTTGTCAATCATCATGATGGGACTCATAGTCCTTAAGCTATGAAAGAAGTATCCCGGATACTTGCTTGGGCTGATTCCAGCTCCTGTCTAATTTCTGTGGTTCATATCCACAGGTATAGACAATTGGGAGGCGGATTATCTCTGCCGTCAGACTTTACATCCGGGGGAGTGGTCCTTCCATCCAGATGTGTTTTCTCAGGTTGTTCAGATGTGGGGTCTTTCAGAAATAGATCTGATGGCTTCTCATCTAAACAAGAAACTTCCCAGGTATCTGTCCAGTTCCAGGGATACTCAGGCGGAAGCAGTGGATGCGTTGACACTTCCTTAGTGTTATCAACCTGCTTATATTTTCCAGCCTCTAGTTCTTCTTCCATGAGTGATCTCCAAAATCATCATGGAGCAATTGTTTGTGTTGCTGGTGGCTCCAGCATGGCCTCACAGGTTTTGGTATGCAGATCTTGTTCGATGTCCAGTTGCCAACCTTGACCACTTCCATTAAGGCCGTTTTTCCATCAGGATCTGAAATCATTAAATTTGAAGGTATGGAAATTAAACGCCTAGTGCTTAGTCATAGAGGTTTCTCTGACTCAGTGATTAATACTATGTTACAGGCTCGTAAATCTGTTTCTAGAAAGATTTATTTTCGAGTTTGGAAGATTTATATTTCATGGTGTTCTTCTCATAAATTCTCTTGGCATTCTTTCAGAATTCTTAGAATTTTACAGTTTCTTCAGGATGGTTTGGATAAGGGTTTGTCTGCAAGTTCCTTGAAGGGACAAATCTCTGCTCTTTCTGTTTTATTTCACAGAAAAATTGCTAAGCTTTCTGATATTCACTGTTTTGTACAGGCTTTGATTCGTATCAAGCCTGTCATTAAATCAATCTCTCCTCCTTGGAGTCTTAATTTGGTTTTGAAGGCTTTACAGGCTCCTCCTTTTGAGCCTATGCATTCTTTGGACATTAAACTACTTTCTTGGAAAGTGTTGTTCCTTTTGGCCATCTCTTCTGCTAGAAGAGATTCTGAATTATCTGCTCTTTCTTGTGAATCTCCTTTTCTGGTTTTCATCAGGATAAGGTGGTTTTGCGGACTTCATTTAAATTTTTACCTAAGGTTGTGAATTCTAACAACATTAATAGAAAAATTGTTGTCCCTTCCTTGTGTCCTAATCCCAAGAATTCTTTGGAGATATCCTTACATTCTTTGGATGTGGTAAGAGCTTTGAAATATTATGTTGAAGCTACTAAAGATTTCAGGAAGACTTCTAGTCTATTTGTTATCTTTTCTGGTTCTAGGAAAGGTCAGAAGGCTTCTGCTGTTTCCTTGGCTTCATGGTTAAAGCTTTTGATTCATCAAGCTTATTTGGAGTCGGGTCAAGCCCCGCCTCAGAGAATTACAGCTCATTCTACTAGATCAGTCTCCACTTTGTGGGCTTTTAAGAATGAAGCTTCAGTTGATCAGATTTGCAAATCAGCTACTTGGTCTTCTTTGCATACATTTACTAAATTCTACCTTTTGATGTATTTGCTTCCTCAGAAGCAGTTTTTAGTAGAAAGTTCTTCAGGCAGCTGTTTCAGTTTTATTCCTCTGCTTATGTTTTAAGTTTTTCTTTTTATTTATGAGGATAAACTTATATTTTGGTTTGTTGATTCATTTTTTTCAGTGAAATGTTTTTATTTTTATCCCTCCCTCTCTAGTGACTCTTGCGTGGAGTTCCACATCTGGGGTATTGCTATCCCATACGTCACTAGCTCATGGACTCTTGCCAATGACATGAAAGAAAACATAATTTATGTAAGAACTTACCTGATAAATTAATTTCTTTCATATTGGCAAGAGTCCATGAGGCCCACCCTTTTTATGGTCGTTATGATTTTTTTGTATAAAGCACAATTATTTCCAAATTCCTTTGTTGATGCTTTTCACTCCTTTCTTTTTCACCCCACTACTTGGCTATTCATTAAACTGAATTGTGGGTGTGGTGAGGGGTGTATTTATAGGCATTTTGAGGTTTGGGAAACTTTGCCCATCCTGGTAGGATTGTATATCCCATACGTCACTAGCTCATTGACTCTTGCCAATATGAAAGAAATGAATTTATCAGGTACGTTCTTACATAAATTATGTTATTTTTTAATAAACCTCAGGCCCCTCTATACCCTTTGTGTCATCTTCTATTTCTATTTTCCTTCAGCCGAATGACTGGGGATTATGGGTAATGGGAGTGACACATAGCTCTGCTGGGGTGTTCTTTGCCTCCTCCTGCTGGCCAAGAGTTTATTTCCCACTAGTAATTGGAATTAAATTGTGGACTCTCCATGCCAGAAAAGAAAGAAATTTATCAGGTAAGCATAAATTTAGTTTTTTCTAATTATTGGGATGGAAAATGCACACTGAAGATATCTGAAAGCCAACCCTGCTACATATTTTTTTACATTGACGTCAGCAAATAACAAACTGCAAACAATGCACTTTATACTAACATACTTACTATAGTTAACCTTGTAAGGGTCACACTCAGCCTGGATTGGCTCCTCCAATAAAAGGCAAGTGGGGGGTGGAGTTTGGCCATTGAAACACAATCACAGAAAACAAAATGTTAATTTGTATTAAACATGTTTTAAAAGTTTGTTTAATAAGCATCACATAGCAAATTGTGCTAGATCAAATGCCTTTTTCACTTAAGTCCATTTTAGTGGTCCATAATAAACCCTTTGTACTGTCCTCATTAACTGATAACTAGACAACTAGTTAACAAACCAGACAGAAATAGCTTTGTGTTTATTCCAAACTGATTTTACTTCTGAATAGTTATTTTTGTAAAACTGCAATACAATAAGAAAAGTTGAAATTACAATATGTAGTTACACGTGGTGCTTGCAATACATACAATAATACATGTTTCTAACACAGAGAGCTTACATTTAATCCTTACAGCAAATAGCAATGCAATTCAAATGTACAATGAACTCTTAGCAAACAATAACTTACAGGCATATGTATGTTTAGAGGCAAATATTAAGAGCTGATTTCCATGCTTCTTGAAGCTAAGATGGCTGCTGAGAAACTGAAAGTAAACCTTCTATTAACAAACTTTATTAACACTTCCTGATTTATTCTTGAGAGGAACTAAGCTGTAATTGCAACATGAAACCACCAGATGTCATCAACATGAACATAATAAGCATATAATAGACAGAACACCCTTTCATATTTATATATTTCCATAAACCTGGGTCTATGTTTTTCTACAGTATGCAGGCAATTGCACAATTTATTTACATTTTTGGACACCCTTACTTTAGGTTATGAATTTACGGCATGTTCTATTAAAGGAATATGTTTTCAACAACGTTTACAATTAATAAATTTAGCCTACAAACAAGCATAGAGGGGGTATATCGTCTACATCCAAAATCTCAAATTCAGGACATATTTTTGCTTTTACTGATGAAATTGATTTAAGGGGCATAATAATAATAATAACACCTGAACATCTCTATGTAAAAAGGGAAGATATTTTACCTCAAATGTATTCAGCTCACCAGAGGAAGTGCTCTGTAAACAGTTATACTTCAGCTGATGTAAAACTGCAAGAAAAAAAAGCCTATGAGCCTTGCTGAGGTCATGCATTGTTTTACTGTAAAATCTCATGAGCTGAATAGAAAAATAACATTACTGTGCCTGCACATGCCAGTTGCACACTTCCTTGTAAGTCCTAGGACAAGCATTCTTTACAGGGGGTGTGAATACGTAGAAAATTGTGAGGTAAATATCTTCCTTTTTTACATAGAGATGTTCAGGTGATATTTTCTAGTCAGATTTTTGCTGCTATGCTGCATCATTTTTAAATGCTTCATTTGGGTATCATGTCCCTTTAAATTCCAGTTACTTTGGTTGCAAAATTGAATTTTATGGATGTGCTTCTTTTAATTGTAATTTGCATGTCAATGTTGAACTGCACTATACTATGAGAAATTATTTTTACTTTTTCTTGACAAATAAAAACCTCTTAAGTATAGAATATCCCTAAAAAATAAAAGTTTAAAGTAGAATTTAAAACCCTTTATTCTAAGAAAATAAATAATTATTTGTATTGTTTTGATCCAAGGGGTTTGCTTTTGTAATTGTCCTTTTAAAACTGGCTTACATTGAAAATCAGTAATAATTTGTTCAATGTACAGGGGGGAAAAAAACATTGAATCCGGATAAAATATATCACTGGAATTTTGACCTTTTGAAATAGGATATTGTATATTATCTCAACTGATCTGTTTACTATATAGGAAGCCATTCTGAACTCTTGACATTTCTGAAGAAATGTTTTCATTGTAGAAACTTTCCAAACATCCTGATATCTCCAGGGTGACTTTTTTTACACCTTACTTGAAGGTAATAGTATACAAAATCAGCTATAATGTTAAAGGGACAGTAAAGTTAATAATTAAACTTTCTTTAATCAGAAGGTTGTCACATGTGCGAACATTCCTCTCCTGACCAATAGGAGGAGGCAAAAGACACTCAAACACACCAGAACCTTAAATCTCTCCCACTTAGCTGAGTAGTGAGGTGAAAGTTAAGTGCAGATCTACTCATCATTTGAAAGTGGATCCTCTAACTAAACTGAGGCCCGAATCCTCCTCATAGTAACATGTCATTCAGAGGGGCAGATGAGGAGTTTTCAGCCAGGCAGTGAAAGGTGTTTTCTGAGGGAAGAAATGTTGCAGGCCTCCCAGGTGAAATGTGGACTTGTCCACTAATCCCCTGGTCTATAGTGAGCTGCTCCTAGTGGATCCACAGCAGGGGCGTATTAAGGCATAGGCCAACAAGGCCGGTGCCTAGGGCAGCAGATTTTTAAGGGGCAGCAGAATTTTTAGTCCCTAGGGCCACTCTACTGAACTCAGGGCCGGGTGGCTAAATCAACCAATTACTAATGACCTAAATGGCTGGCCCGGCTATTGCTATCCTATAGGATTGTATGTGGCTGCGCATGATGTGGTGACAGTGGAGGCGGAGCTCACTTGCACAGCCTGGCCTGGTCTGAAAGGGAATGCGGTATTCTTCCCGGCTCCACCGTGTGATTATTATTATTATTATCGGTTATTTGTAGAGCGCCAACAGATTCCGCAGCGATTGAGACTCACACAGACTACACAGTGCAGTGTGCACTACACCATGACCACTGTGAAACAGCATATGCCTTTCTCCCTTCAATACATCTTCATTAGGCATTAAAATACTTAAACGGATCAGTCACTAAATACTTGTACATTTACTATTTGTCTATCTGTCATACATGCAAAGAATAAGTATTTATTGCTGAATCTATACAACTATGTGACTTAAAACACAACTGAAAATATGTTGTATGCATTTAATACATTCAGAAACAATACAAGTATATACTTTATTATGATTGTATCATGTGACGTTATCCTCTAGGATACAATTCCTAAATCTATCTTAACTACTGTTGTATTTTTTAAGTACTTTTAAAGGCCAGTTTGTATATTCATTACATATTTATCAAAGCAGATATTTTGCTTAAATAACTGTCAATCACCAAAGAAGATGTTTAAGGTTAAACAACTACCTACTGACAAACTATCATACAGTGAAGGATATTTTTTTCTGATATAAACAATCATCTGACTGAGTGAATGCAAGCCCTGGTGAACATCTACTTAAAAAGACATTTATTTTTTACACCCTGCCCCAAAAATATTATGTCTAAAAAATGGCCTTAAACCTGGGGTGGGGTGGGGGGAGGGGGGGCAGCAGAATTTTGAGTGCCTAGGGCAGCACAAAACCTAAATACGCCCCTGATCCACAGCTTTTCCCTGGTAAAATGTGGACTTATCTACCAATCCTTTGGTGTTACTAACTTAGATCCTTGGCATCGTACTCGCACTGCCTAAGATAGGCTTGTCTTCTGGAAGCAAGTTGCTGCACCTGAGGTAAGCACATTGGATAAAGGTAAGTACCTGCATATTTATAGACCACTGGCTATTAGTATGAACATGCTTCACATAGTGAGTGAACACCTTTTTCTAGAAGTTTATTACACTTTTTGATACTTTTTGAAAACATAAAAACAATTGAGGTTACTGTGGCTTTAAATTTAGAATTTGGTTCTGAGCTATGCACAGTATGTTTTTTTTACCTGTGCTAATATTCTACTTATTAATAAAAAAGAAAAAAGGTTAAGCCAGGGGTGTTATAGCCACTCTTTAGGCTAAAATCCTCACTATTTTAGCTAAAAAAGTAATAGGTAAGTAAGAGAGCATTGTCACTAGCTAACACCACAATAGAAAATAGATCTGCATATATGTATATGGAAAACAGATTCAAACTAGCAATTAAGAAATATACCTTATTTATTCACAAATGGATATTAAAAAAGTTTCTTTAAAACAAAGATTCCCTCAATCAATTAAAAGGGGCTGTGTAAATGATGAATTCAAAGATTAAAACTTAGATATGTTATATGACACACTATTTGGCATAATGTTTCACAATATAAAATACTTAAATAAAAAACTTCACATAAAAAAATAGATAGTGATAAACCAGAATGTTTTATCGTATGGATCAGGGGACGTCTCCCCAATAACAGTCTCTTTATAGGTGATCACTATGGTAACAGTTGAAAAGTCCAAAATGAAATGTTTTTTTTATCCCAGATTTCAGTTATATAGTAAAGTTTATACTTTGTTGTGTTTAGCGGTAATTCCGCATGTGAACCATATATAGTACCTCTAGCCGGACTCCACTCGCTCCTTGCTCAGACCTCTGGTAGTGGAAGATGTCTCTCTGACCGTTACTCACGGCAAGTGATGAATCCTCTGTCTCCACACAGGTTCCTCATCTGGCGTATTGGGTGGTTGGTTGCGGCTCCGGTCACGTGACCTTTTCTAAGTTGATCAATTGGTTTAAGCACTATGTTCTCCAAGACAGTATATTTGGTCTTTCCTGTAGTTAGTATACACTTATATAAATATTTACAACAAGGCACCAGCACAGCTCATCAATGCATTTCACCCTACACTTGATACTGAGCCGTGAACCTGGTGCCACTATTTATATCCAAATTGTTGCCTTGATTGGTTAAGCTAATTTTAAATCCTTAAGGTTGTCAGTCTTTTTCATGGGATTATTTGCGTGCTTCTTAAGGGGGTATTTCAAAGTTTAACTATATAATCCATTCTGTAGTAACAAAACCTTTATTCTGTTTTCCATTTTTTTTATATGTCAAAGAGGGATTAGATCCATTTATCAATACCTTATGGTTCATACATTTTTGGCAATATTTTTCAGATATTTAAGAATAAATACAATCTAAAAGGTCATACACATATAGTAAACAATGTAACAATTGGTTAAATTATGTCTGTTTTTCAAAAATAACAGAGTAGCAGCAGGGGAATTATAACATAATTATCAAAAAGTAGATTATCAAGACTGCTAAGAACTTTTTGTCTATTATTTAGGTAGTTGGTATCCATATTCCTAAGTTCTTTTCTTTATATATATATATATATATATATATGCATTGCCCATTATAATTAAAAGGAGATTATTTTTTATATATTTAACTCTTTATTTAAAGAGCCATTTTTTTCTTTGGGTTGGTCTTTCTTAGATTTTGTCTTTTAATGTGCTACAATTTAGAGAGTTTTTATCTCCTTCCATCATTGCAAATTCAATGTGTGGGAAATTAAATTTCTATATCACAAGAATCTATTAGTATAAATTACAGAGTTTAAACGTCTAGGTTGTAAGGTTTTCAACTGATATATGAGCTCTGCTTCCTTATAGTTTATCCTCCAAATTTCCCACTCTCCAATCCGGTTTAATTTTACAAATTCCCCAGAATCTCAGGTCTTTTGAGATATTGTGGTGAACTTCTCTGAAATGCTTATAAATATGTGTCATGTTTTCCATTGTTTATGCAGCTTATATGTTCTCTGATCCTTTTTCTTAGTGTACATGTCGTCTCACCTAAGTATTGCTTTTTACAAGAACACTCTAATAAATATATTATTCCTTTGTCCATACATCTGATGGTGTCTTTTATCTGAAATTCTTCACCTGTTTGTGTGAAGGTATATTTTTTGGTTTTAACTACATGTTGACCGTACGGTATATTATCCTTCCATCTTTGTAGGTGGCAGCTATCCCCATGTATGAAGTTGTTTGTGTCCACCTCTTTAAAGTGTGTACATGTGTTAATGGTATTATTCTCTATTTTTATTTGTAAATCTAGGAATACAATCCTTTCTTTGTTACTAGTATGTGTGAGGTGTATACCTTGATTGTTGGAGTTCATTTTCTCCATAAATTCATCAAATGGCGGGTCGTCACCTCTCAATAGTATAAGGATATCATCTATATATCTCTTATACAAGACCAGGTTTGCCCCAAGCTCGCTATCTATGGGTAGTTCACTTTCCCATTTCCCCATAAAGAGATTAGTGTAACTTGGGGCGAACCTGGTCCCCATAGCTGTCCCTTTTTTTTGGTTATAGAAAATATTGTCAAATGCAAAATAATTGTGGTGTAGAATAAACTCCACACTGTCTAGTATGAATTTTTTCTGCAGTGGGTCTAATCCCTTATCACTCTCTAGATAATATTGTATTGCTTTTATTCTTAGTTCTTGTGAAATATTAGTGTATAGTGATGTTACACCACAGGTAACTAGGGTCAAAGGGTTTTCATAATTTATTTGATCTAGTAATTGGATGACATCGGTGTAGTCTTTTAGATAAGAAGGCAGCTGGTTTACATATACCTGTAAGAATTTATCAACATATTGGGAGAGGTTGGCTGTCAAAAAATGTATCCCCGAAATGATAGGTCTTCCCGGTGGATTTACAAGGGTCTTATGTATTTTTGGAAGGTAGTAGAATACTGGTACTTTTGGATATATCGGGGTTAAAAATGTATACTCTTTTCCATTTAGTATACCAGTGCTTTTTGCATCTTCCACTATCACTATTAGTCTTTTTTGTATAATTCTGTTGGGTTATTTTTTAATTTTTCATATGTTGTAGTGCCATCTAACAATCTTTTGGCTTCTGTTACGTATGCTGTGGTGTCTAAAAATACCACTCCTGCCCCCTTGTCTGCAGGTTTTATGATAATGTCTTTGTCTTTCTGAAGATTTTTTATAGTTTTTCTTTCATTTAAATTTAAATTGTATTTCACTTTATTTCTGATTTCATTATTCTCCAAATCTTTAAGTACTTGTGTCTCAAAAAGTTCCAGATTTCTACCTTTTTCATTAATTGGGTACACTGTAAAAAAATCCCATTGTTTTTACAGAAAAAATCAGGCAGCTGTGGTTGCCAGAATAATTCTGTAAAAATTACATTACAGTTTAAAAGTGTAAAGCTGTTTACATTTTTAAACTGTACATTTCACAGTTTAAAACTGTTGTAATTTACAAAAAAATACATCTTAATCTGGTAAATCCAACATCTCTTTTTCTGATGTTTCTACAAAAAATGGCTGCCCTGATTGCCAGAATAATTCTGTAAAAAATACATTAAAAATATAAACAACTTTACAGTTTTAAACTGTACATTTTAAAGTTTAAAACTGTTGTAATTTACAAAAAAATACATTTTAATCTTGTAAATCCAACATCATTTTTCTGTTGTTTTTACAAAAAAAATGGCTGCCCTGATTGCCAGTAAAATTCTTTAAAAAAATACATTAAAAATGTAAAGAACTTTACAGAAAATAATCATTTTAAACTGGTAAATCCAACATCCCTTTTCTTCTAATATAGCAATAGCCGTTTGCTGCATGACGCATCATCACATTTTCTTCTTTTTTTTTTGGGGGGGGGGGGGTGCTAAGGCAGTGGTTTTTAAATAATAAAGTGAATAATGCTGCTGCCATTACTCACCTTCTCATTTTCCATGGCGGGAGCAAGTGCAGTGTTTTACATAGCCATATTATTCATGAAACACAATGTGCCAAAATACAATTAAAATATTAAAGTATAGAGTGTCTTTTGCAGTGTAATGACGAGTTTTACCGTTAAAGCAACATTTAAATAAAAAATGTTTTTCTGTAAAATGTATTCATTATACGTTAAAGGTATAAAATCCTGTTCTATGACTCCATATCTAATACCAATCTCAAATATAAACTTTACATTTTTCTAAAAATATTTTACATTGCCAGTTAGGATTATTGCTCAGCGAAAGAAAAAATCTGTTCCTATAAATTACGGGCATATTGAACACTTCTATCTTAGACAATTTCATTTAAATTGCACTGCTTTCTTAAAGACTTGTGACTTTTACCAGAAATGTCAAAAAATGTAACCCAGTGTTTACTAAGCCCTAGAGTACGAGTTGTGTGTTAGCCTTAAAAAGCAGCGTTAACAGGTCCTAACGCTGCTTTTTAACGCCCGTTGGTATTACGAGTCTTGCAGGTACAGGTGTACCGCTCACTTTTTTGGCCAGACTCGGAAATACCACAAATCCACTTACGTCAATTGCGTATCCTATACTTTCAATGGGACTTGCATAGCGCCGGTATTACAAGTCTGCCAAAAAGTGAGCGGTAGACACTTTCCTGTCAAGCCTGGTACCGCATTTAAAAGTCAGTAGTTAAGAGTTTTACACTACAACGCCGTAGCATAAAACTCTTAACTAAAGTGCTAAAAAGTACACTAACACCCATAAACTACCTATTAACCCCTAAACCGAGGCCCCCCCCCCACAGCGCAAACACTAAAATAAAAATTTTAACCCCTAATCTGCCGAACCGGACATCGCCGCCACTATAATAAACATATTAACCCCCAAACCGCCACACTCCCGCATCTCAAACACTAGTTAAATATTATTAACCCCTAATCTGCCGGCCCTAACATTGCCGCCACCTACCTACATTTATTAACCCCTAATCTGCCACCCCCAACGTCGCTGCCACTATAATACAGTTATTAACCCCTAAACCTAAGTCTAACCCTAACACCCTCTAACTTAAATATAATTTAAATAAATCTAAATAAAATTACTATTATTAACTAAATAATTTCTATTTAAAACTAAATACTTACCTATAAAATAAACCATAAACTAGCTACAATATAACTAATAGTTACATTGAAGCTAGCTTAGGGTTTATTTTTATTTTACAGGCAACTTTGTATTTATTTTAAATAGGTACAATAGTTATTAAATAGTTATTAACTATTTAACAACTACCTAGTTAAAATAAAGACCAATTTACCTGTAAAATAAAAACTAACCTAAGTTACAATTACACCTAACACTACACTATAGTTAAATTAATTACCTAAATTAAATACAATTAATTACAATTAAATAAAATTATCTAAAGTACGGAAAAAACAAACACTAAATTACAGAAAATAATAGAGAAATTACAAGATTTTTAAACTAATTACACCTAATCTAATCCCCCTAACAAAATAAAAAAGCCCTACCCTACACTAAATTACAAATAGCCCTTAAAAGGGCCTTTTGCAGGGCATTGCCCCAAAGTAATCAGCTCTTTTACCTGTAAAAATTTTTTTACAAATACCCCCCTCAACATTAAAACCCACCACCCACACAACCAACCCTACTCTAAAACCCACCCAATCCCCCCGTAAAAAAAACCTAACACTAACCCCTTGAAAATCACCCTACCGTGAGAAGTCTTCAACCAAACGGGCAGAAGTCCTCAACGAATCCGGCAGAAGTGGTCCTCCAGACGGGCAGAAGTCTTTATCCAGACAGCATCTTCTATCTTCATCCATCTGGCGCGGAGCGGGTCCATCTTCAAGACATCCGATGTGGAGCATCCTCTTCGGTCCACGGCCGACGACTGAATGAAGGTTCCTTTAAATTACATCATCCAAGATGGCGTCCCTTCAATTCCGATTGGCTGATAGAATTCTATCAGCCAATCGGAATAAAGGTAGAAAAAATCCTATTGGCTAATGCAATCAGCCAATAGGATTGAACTTCAATCCTATTGGCTGATCCAATCAGCCAATAGGATTGAGCTGGCATTCTATTGGCTGTTTCAATCAGCCACTAGAATGCCAGCTCAATCCTATTGGCTGATTGCATCAGCCAATAGGATTTTTTCTACCTTAATTCCAATTGGCTGATAGAATTCTATCAGCCAATCAAATTGAAGGGACACCATCTTGGATGACGTAATTTAATAAAACCTTCATTCAGTCGTCAGCTGTGGACAGAAGAGGATGCTCCACGTCGGATGTCTTGAAGATGGACCCGCTCCGCGCCGGATGGATAAAGATAGAAGATGCTGGATGGATGAAGACTTCTGCCCGTCTGGAGGACCACTTCTGCCCGGTTGGATGAAGATTTCTGCCTGTCTGGAGGACCACTTCTGCCGGAATCGTTGAGGACTTCTGCCCGTTTGGGTGAAGACTTCTCACGGTAGGGTGATCTTCAAGGGGTTAGTGTTAGGTTTTTTTAAGGGGGGATTGGGTGGGTTTTAGAGTAGGGTTGGTTGTGTGGGTGGTGGTTTTTAATGTTGGGGGGGTATTTGTACTTTTGTTTTTACAGGTAAAAGAGCTGATTACTTTGGGGCAATGCACCGCAAAAGGCCCTTTTAAGGGCTATTTGTAATTTAGTGTAGGGTAGGGCTTTTTTTTATTTTGGGGAGCTTTTTTATTTTGTTAGGGGGATTAGAGTAGGTGTAATTAGTTTAAAAAATCTTGTAATTTCTTTATTATTTTCTGTAATTTAGTGTTTGTTTTTTTTCATACTTTAGATAATGTTATTTAATTGTAATTAATTGTATTTAAGTTAGGTAATTAATTTAATTATAGTGTAGTGTTAGGTGTAATTGTAACTTAGGTTAGGTTTTATTTTACAGGTAAATTTGTCTTTATTTTAACTAAGTAGTTATTAAATAGTTAATAACTATTTAATAACTATTGTACTTAGTTAAAATAAATACAAACTTGCCTGTAAAATAAAAATAAACCCTAAGATAGCTACAATGTAACTATTAGTTATATTGTAGCTAGCTTAGGGTTTATTTTATAGGAAAGTATTTAGTTTTAAATAGGAATTATTTATTTAATTCTAGTAATTTTATTTAGATTTATTTTAATTATATTTAAGTTAGGGGGTGTTAGGGTTAGACTTAGGTTTAGGGGTTAATAACTTTCTTATAGTGGCGGCGATGTTGAGGGCGGCAGATTAGGGGTTAATAAATGTAGGTAGGTTGCGGCGACATGGGGGCGGCAGATTAGGGGTTAATAAATAAAATGTAGGTGTCGGGGATGTTGGGGGTGGTAGATTAGGGGTTCATAAGTATAACGTAGGTGGCGGCGGTGTCCGGAGCAGCAGATTAGGGGTTAATAATATAATGCAGGTGTCGGCTATGTCGGGGGCGGCAGATTAGGGGTTAATAAGTGTAATATTAGGGGTGTTTAGACTCTGGGTTCATGATAGGGTGTTAGGTGTAGACAAAAATTGTGTTTCCCCATAGGAATCAATGGGGCTGTGTTAGGAGCTTTACGCTGCTTTTTTGCAGGTGTTAGGTTTTTTTCAGCCAGCTCTCCCCCATTGATTCCTATGGGGAAATCGTGCACGAGCACGTTTTACCAGCTCACCACTAACGTAAGCAGCGCTGGTATTGAGGTGAGATGTGGAGCTAAATTTTGCTCTACGCTCACTTTTTTGCAGCTAACGCCTTAACCCGTAATACCAGCGTTGTCTGTAAGTGAGCGGTGAGCATAAACTGCTTGTTAGCACCGCACAGCCTCTAACGCAAAACTCGTAATCTAGGCGTATTAAAGAATTCAAAAGCAAAGCTAGATATGCCTTGAGAGTTACTGTACTGAGAGACTTAAAAAAATCCAACAATAACTTGTCTTTCAAAGAATTTATTAAAGGGATAGTCTAGTCAAAATTAACCATTCATGATTCAGATAGAACATGTAATTCTAAGCAACTTTCTTATTTAATCCTATTATCAATTTTTCTTTGTTCTCTTGGTATCTTTATTTAAAAATGCAGGAACATAAGCTTAGGACCTGGCCCATTTTAGGTTCAACACCCTGGATAGCGCTTGCTTATTGGTGTCAAAATGTAGCCACCAATCAGCAAGTGCTATCCAGGGTGTTGAACCAAAAACGGGCCAGCTCCTAAGCTTACATTTTTGATTTTTCAAATAAAGATACCAAGAGAACAAAGAAAAAATGATAATAGGAGTTAATTAGAAAGTTGCTTAAAATAGCATGTTCTATCTCAGTATTTCCCAAACCCAGTCCTCAGGACCCTTACTCAGGTCAGATATTCATTATATCTCAACTAAGGCACAGGTGAAACAATCAGCTCACCTATCAGCTGATTATGTCACCAAAAACATCTGTAATTTCTCAACATACAAATTTGTAATATGTACTTTACAAACATCAGAATAAAGAGCAGACAGATTAGTGATCATCTTATTGGATCTGAAAGAGAAAAGAGATGGAAAGATACAAAGTTGAGAGAAAGAAAGAGTAAAAGTTAAAGGGACATGCATCCCTTTTGAGACAATTGTTCTTATTCAGTAGTTTAATAACTGAATGAGATAGCTGTCTCATTTTTAAAATGAAATAAATAAAATAATTTTTATAGCGTATACTTACCTGACGCCATTCCCTCCCCCTGCATCTCAGTCACATTACGCGGAAGGCAGAAAGTGCACACTGCATGTGCACACAATCTCCATCAGAGGGGAATCTTCTGATGGGGCTTGTGTATCAGGGAGGTTCACATGCATGGTGTGCACTTTATGCATTCTTGGAGTGCGACTGAGAAGCAGGGGGAGGAACCGGTGGCAGGTAATTATATGCTTAAAAATTGTTATTGTTTTATTTTTCGTTTTTTAATCAGATGTCTCTGTCAGTTATTAAACTATTGAATGAGACAGTTGTCTCAATAGGTATTTTTAAGTGGTGCATGTCCCTTTAAAGAAAAATAGCAAAAGAAAGGGCAAGAAAGAGCAAAATACTTTTCTCCAAAAGTTGTCAGAGAACAATTAAGAGGTTACATTTTTATGACTAAAAGTTAGAATTTTTAACACTCTAAAACGATTACTGCATTTCCTTATTAGAATAAATTGAACAAATGTATCTTCAAACAAGCTCTTCAAACTGACGTACAGGAATGCAAATCATGAAATATAAGGGCAATAAAACTGACGATTTTGTCTAAAACTTTTATTGGTTCTTCATCTTAAAGAAGTAGGCAGCTAATGAGCTGAAACAAATCTTCAAGCTATGAGTGTGGCACATGTCAATTCTTACTGACTTAAGTCCATATTCACAGCAAATCAAGGGAAGAACGGCACTCTTCTACTACCCTCCAAGGTGCATCCAAGTCCAGGACTGGCAGGGTCCCCAAATATCAATAGCAAAATAAAAATATGTAGGTAAGATAGGCACATTTATTTGGACAAACACAGAGCAACGTTTCGACTCCCAATGGAAAAAGACTCCATTGAGAGTCAAAACATTGCTGCGTGTTTGTCAAAATAAATCTGCCTATCTTACCTACATAGAATGCCTGGATCATTCTATTTTGCTATTAAGTTCATAGTCAGACATCACGCCACTCATGATCGGAAAGATTGGAAGGTAAGAACTTCACATGATGATGGGATTTGTTTGTCTTCTCTACTTTTGTGCCCTTCTCTGGGTTGATGGAAAAAAAACACCTTGGGAAAAAGAAGAAAAACAGGTGACTGTATTCATAATAAAATAGCTTCATTAACAACAACAAAAAACTTAACATCAATCCTAAAACATTTTTTCAAGCTATTATTAATTAAATATTATTAACCCTTTTGCTGTAGATGAAATGGGGGGATTGTTGGCGGGTTTCTCGTTCTGTGCAGACGACGTCCTTCATACTTGGTCCAGTATACTCATTGTTCTGCTAATCACACCAAGATCAGTGGCTTCTTCCACCCTGGTATAGCCGACGGAGTGTCTGGCCAATCCAGGGGAATTCCCAGGGGGTGGACATGTCATGTTGTCAAGTATAATGTTTCGATCCACACACAACATAAACGATCTTGAAGAATAGCCGGATCGACCTAAAAAAAAAAATGAAAAAACAATTGTATAAAACATACATTACAGTAAAAAAAAACAACAAAAACAAAAAAACAACAACATTGGGCAACAAATGGACAGAAAATAGGGAAAGGTGAAAACTGTACATTTTAAAGTTTAAAACTGTTGTAATTTACAAAAAAAATACATTTTAATCTGGTCCAACATCATTTTTCTTTTGTTTTTACAAAAAAATGGCTGCCCTGATTGCCAGTATTATTCTGTAAAAAAAAATACATTAAAAATGTAAAGAACTTTACAGTTTTAAACTGTACATTTTACAGTTTAGAACTGTTGTAATTTACAAAAAATAATAATTTTAAACTGGTAAATCCAACATCCCTTTTCTTCTAAATTAGCAATAGCCGTTCGCTGCATGACGCATCATCACATTTTCTTCTTTATTTTTTGGGGGGGGGGGGGGGCTAAGGCAGTGGCTTTTAAATAATAAAGTGAATAATGCTGCGGCCATTACTCACCTTCTCATTTTCCATGGCGGGAGCAAGTGCAGTGTTTTACATAGCCATATTATTCATGAAACACAATGTGCCAAAATACAATTAAAATATTAAAGTATAGAGTGTCTTTTGCAGTGTAAAGACGAGTTTTACCGTTAAAGCAACATTTAAATAAAAAATGTTTTTCTGTAAAATGTATTCATTATACGTTAAAGGTATAAAATCCTGTTCTATGACTCCATATCTAATACCAATCTCAAATATAAACTTTACATTTCTCTAAAAATATTTTACATTGCCAGTTAGGATTATTGCTCAGCGAAAGAAAAAATCTGTTCCTATAAATTACGGGCATATTGAACACTTCTATCTTAGACAATTTCATTTAAATTGCACTGCTTTCTTAAAGACTTGTGACTTTTACCAGAAATGTCAAAAAATGTAACCCAGTGTTTACTAAGCCCTAGAGTACGAGTTGTGTGTTAGCCTTAAAAAGCAGCGTTAACAGGTCCTAACGCTGCTTTTTAACGCCCGTTGGTATTACGAGTCTTGCAGGTACAGGTGTACCGCTCACTTTTTTGGCCAGACTCGGAAATACCACAAATCCACTTACGTCAATTGCGTATCCTATACTTTCAATGGGACTTGCATAGCGCCGGTATTACAAGTCTGCCAAAAAGTGAGCGGTAGACACTTTCCTGTCAAGCCTGGTACCGCATTTAAAAGTCAGTAGTTAAGAGTTTTACACTACAACGCCGTAGCATAAAACTCTTAACTAAAGTGCTAAAAAGTACACTAACACCCATAAACTACCTATTAACCCCTAAACCGAGGCCCCCCCCCCCACATCGCAAACACTAAAATAAAAATTTTAACCCCTAATCTGCCGAACCGGACATCGCCGCCACTATAATAAACATATTAACCCCCAAACCGCCACACTCCCGCATCTCAAACACTAGTTAAATATTATTAACCCCTAATCTGCCGGCCCTAACATCGCCGCCACCTACCTACATTTATTAACCCCTAATCTGCCACCCCCAACGTCGCTGCCACTATAATACAGTTATTAACCCCTAAACCTAAGTCTAACCCTAACACCCTCTAACTTAAATATAATTTAAATAAATCTAAATAAAATTACTATTATTAACTAAATAATTTCTATTTAAAACTAAATACTTACCTATAAAATAAACCATAAACTAGCTACAATATAACTAATAGTTACATTGAAGCTAGCTTAGGGTTTATTTTTATTTTACAGGCAACTTTGTATTTATTTTAAATAGGTACAATAGTTATTAAATAGTTATTAACTATTTAACAACTACCTAGTTAAAATAAAGACCAATTTACCTGTAAAATAAAAACTAACCTAAGTTACAATTACACCTAACACTACACTATAGTTAAATTAATTACCTAAATTAAATACAATTAATTACAATTAAATAAAATTATCTAAAGTACGGAAAAACAAACACTAAATTACAGAAAATAATATAGAAATTACAAGATTTTTAAACTAATTACACCTAATCTAATCCCCCTAACAAAATAAAAAAGCCCTACCCTACACTAAATTACAAATAGCCCTTAAAAGGGCCTTTTGCAGGGCATTGCCCCAAAGTAATCAGCTCTTTTACCTGTAAAAATTTTTTTACAAATACCCCCCTCAACATTAAAACCCACCACCCACACAACCAACCCTACTCTAAAACCCACCCAATCCCCCCGTAAAAAAACCTAACACTAACCCCTTGAAAATCACCCTACCGTGAGAAGTCTTCAACCAAACGGGCAGAAGTCCTCAACGAATCCGGCAGAAGTGGTCCTCCAGACGGGCAGAAGTCTTTATCCAGACAGCATCTTCTATCTTCATCCATCTGGCGCGGAGCGGGTCCATCTTCAAGACATCCAATGTGGAGCATCCTCTTCGGTCCACGGCCGACGACTGAATGAAGGTTCCTTTAAATTACATCATCCAAGATGGCGTCCCTTCAATTCCGATTGGCTGATAGAATTCTATCAGCCAATCGGAATAAAGGTAGAAAAAATCCTATTGGCTAATGCAATCAGCCAATAGGATTGAACTTCAATCCTATTGGCTGATCCAATCAGCCAATAGGATTGAGCTGGCATTCTATTGGCTGTTTCAATCAGCCACTAGAATGCCAGCTCAATCCTATTGGCTGATTGCATCAGCCAATAGGATTTTTTCTACCTTAATTCCAATTGGCTGATAGAATTCTATCAGCCAATCAAATTGAAGGGACACCATCTTGGATGACGTAATTTAATAAAACCTTCATTCAGTCGTCAGCTGTGGACAGAAGAGGATGCTCCACGTCGGATGTCTTGAAGATGGACCCGCTCCGCGCCGGATGGATAAAGATAGAAGATGCTGGATGGATGAAGACTTCTGCCCGTCTGGAGGACCACTTCTGCCCGGTTGGATGAAGATTTCTGCCTGTCTGGAGGACCACTTCTGCCGGAATCGTTGAGGACTTCTGCCCGTTTGGGTGAAGACTTCTCACGGTAGGGTGATCTTCAAGGGGTTAGTGCTAGGTTTTTTTAAGGGGGGATTGGGTGGGTTTTAGAGTAGGGTTGGTTGTGTGGGTGGTGGTTTTTAATGTTGGGGGGGTATTTGTACTTTTGTTTTTACAGGTAAAAGAGCTGATTACTTTGGGGCAATGCACCGCAAAAGGCCCTTTTAAGGGCTATTTGTAATTTAGTGTAGGGTAGGGCTTTTTTTTTATTTTGGGGAGCTTTTTTATTTTGTTAGGGGGATTAGAGTAGGTGTAATTAGTTTAAAAAATCTTGTAATTTCTTTATTATTTTCTGTAATTTAGTGTTTTTTTTTTTTCATACTTTAGATAATGTTATTTAATTGTAATTAATTGTATTTAAGTTAGGTAATTAATTTAATTATAGTGTAGTGTTAGGTGTAATTGTAACTTAGGTTAGGTTTTATTTTACAGGTAAATTTGTCTTTATTTTAACTAAGTAGTTATTAAATAGTTAATAACTATTTAATAACTATTGTACTTAGTTAAAATAAATACAAACTTGCCTGTAAAATAAAAATAAACCCTAAGATAGCTACAATGTAACTATTAGTTATATTGTAGCTAGCTTAGGGTTTATTTTATAGGAAAGTATTTAGTTTTAAATAGGAATTATTTATTTAATTGTAGTAATTTTATTTAGATTTATTTTAATTATATTTAAGTTAGGGGGTGTTAGGGTTAGACTTAGGTTTAGGGGTTAATAACTTTCTTATAGTGGCGGCGATGTTGAGGGCGGCAGATTAGGGGTTAATAAATGTAGGTAGGTTGCGGCGACATGGGGGCGGCAGATTAGGGGTTAATAAATAAAATGTAGGTGTCGGGGATGTTGGGGGTGGTAGATTAGGGGTTCATAAGTATAACGTAGGTGGCGGCGGTGTCCGGAGCAGCAGATTAGGGGTTAATAATATAATGCAGGTGTCGGCTATGTCGAGGGCGGCAGATTAGGGGTTAATAAGTGTAATATTAGGGGTGTTTAGACTCTGGGTTCATGATAGGGTGTTAGGTGTAGACAAAAATTGTGTTTCCCCATAGGAATCAATGGGGCTGCGTTAGGAGCTTTACGCTGCTTTTTTGCAGGTGTTAGGTTTTTTTCAGCCAGCTCTCCCCCATTGATTCCTATGGGGAAATCGTGCACGAGCACGTTTTACCAGCTCACCACTAACGTAAGCAGCGCTGGTATTGAGGTGAGATGTGGAGCTAAATTTTGCTCTACGCTCACTTTTTTGCAGCTAACGCCTTAACCCGTAATACCAGCGTTGTCTGTAAGTGAGCGGTGAGCATAAACTGCTTGTTAGCACCGCACAGCCTCTAACGCAAAACTCGTAATCTAGGCGTATTAAAGAATTCAAAAGCAAAGCTAGATATGCCTTGAGAGTTACTGTACTGAGAGACTTAAAAAAATCCAACAATAACTTGTCTTTCAAAGAATTTATTAAAGGGATAGTCTAGTCAAAATTAACCATTCATGATTCAGATAGAACATGTAATTCTAAGCAACTTTCTTATTTAATCCTATTATCAATTTTTCTTTGTTCTCTTGGTATCTTTATTTAAAAATGCAGGAACATAAGCTTAGGACCTGGCCCATTTTAGGTTCAACACCCTGGATAGCGCTTGCTTATTGGTGTCAAAATGTAGCCACCAATCAGCAAGTGCTATCCAGGGTGTTGAACCAAAAACGGGCCAGCTCCTAAGCTTACATTTTTGATTTTTCAAATAAAGATACCAAGAGAACAAAGAAAAAATGATAATAGGAGTTAATTAGAAAGTTGCTTAAAATAGCATGTTCTATCTCAGTATTTCCCAAACCCAGTCCTCAGGACCCTTACTCAGGTCAGATATTCATTATATCTCAACTAAGGCACAGGTGAAACAATCAGCTCACCTATCAGCTGATTATGTCACCAAAAACATCTGTAATTTCTCAACATACAAATTTGTAATATGTACTTTACAAACATCAGAATAAAGAGCAGACAGATTAGTGATCATCTTATTGGATCTGAAAGAGAAAAGAGATGGAAAGATACAAAGTTGAGAGAAAGAAAGAGTAAAAGTTAAAGGGACATGCATCCCTTTTGAGACAATTGTTCTTATTCAGTAGTTTAATAACTGAATGAGATAGCTGTCTCATTTTTAAAATGAAATAAATAAAATAATTTTTATAGCGTATACTTACCTGACGCCATTCCCTCCCCCTGCATCTCAGTCACATTACGCGGAAGGCAGAAAATGCACACTGCATGTGCACACAATCTCCATCAGAGGGGAATCTTCTGATGGGGCTTGTGTATCAGGGAGGTTCACATGCATGGTGTGCACTTTATGCATTCTTGGAGTGCGACTGAGAAGCAGGGGGAGGAACCGGTGGCAGGTAATTATATGCTTAAAAATTGTTATTGTTTTATTTTTCGTTTTTTAATCAGATGTCTCTGTCAGTTATTAAACTATTGAATGAGACAGTTGTCTCAATAGGTATTTTTAAGTGGTGCATGTCCCTTTAAAGAAAAATAGCAAAAGAAAGGGCAAGAAAGAGCAAAATACTTTTCTCCAAAAGTTGTCAGAGAACAATTAAGAGGTTATATTTTTATGACTAAAAGTTAGAATTTTTAACACTCTAAAACGATTACTGCATTTCCTTATTAGAATAAATTGAACAAATGTATCTTCAAACAAGCTCTTCAAACTGACGTACAGGAATGCAAATCATGAAATATAAGGGCAATAAAACTGACGATTTTGTCTAAAACTTTTATTGGTTCTTCATCTTAAAGAAGTAGGCAGCTAATGAGCTGAAACAAATCTTCAAGCTATGAGTGTGGCACATGTCAATTCTTACTGACTTAAGTCCATATTCACAGCAAATCAAGGGAAGAACGGCACTCTTCTACTACCCTCCAAGGTGCATCCAAGTCCAGGACTGGCAGGGTCCCCAAATATCAATAGCAAAATAAAAATATGTAGGTAAGATAGGCACATTTATTTGGACAAACACAGAGCAACGTTTCGACTCCCAATGGAAAAAGACTCCATTGAGAGTCAAAACATTGCTGCGTGTTTGTCAAAATAAATCTGCCTATCTTACCTACATAGAATGCCTGGATCATTCTATTTTGCTATTAAGTTCATAGTCAGACATCACGCCACTCATGATCGGAAAGATTGGAAGGTAAGAACTTCACATGATGATGGGATTTGTTTGTCTTCTCTACTTTTGTGCCCTTCTCTGGGTTGATGGAAAAAAAACACCTTGGGAAAAAGAAGAAAAACAGGTGACTGTATTCATAATAAAATAGCTTCATTAACAACAACAAAAAACTTAACATCAATCCTAAAACATTTTTTCAAGCTATTATTAATTAAATATTATTAACCCTTTTGCTGTAGATGAAATGGGGGGATTGTTGGCGGGTTTCTCGTTCTGTGCAGACGACGTCCTTCATACTTGGTCCAGTATACTCATTGTTCTGCTAATCACACCAAGATCAGTGGCTTCTTCCACCCTGGTATAGCCGACGGAGTGTCTGGCCAATCCAGGGGAATTCCCAGGGGGTGGACATGTCATGTTGTCAAGTATAATGTTTCGATCCACACACAACATAAACGATCTTGAAGAATAGCCGGATCGACCTAAAAAAAAAAATGAAAAAACAATTGTATAAAACATACATTACAGTAAAAAAAAAACAACAAAAACAAAAAAACAACAACATTGGGCAACAAATGGACAGAAAATAGGGAAAGGTGAAAACTGTACATTTTAAAGTTTAAAACTGTTGTAATTTACAAAAAAAATACATTTTAATCTGGTCCAACATCATTTTTCTTTTGTTTTTACAAAAAAATGGCTGCCCTGATTGCCAGTATTATTCTGTAAAAAAAAATACATTAAAAATGTAAAGAACTTTACAGTTTTAAACTGTACATTTTACAGTTTAGAACTGTTGTAATTTACAAAAAATAATAATTTTAAACTGGTAAATCCAACATCCCTTTTCTTCTAAATTAGCAATAGCCGTTCGCTGCATGACGCATCATCACATTTTCTTCTTTATTTTTGGGGGGGGGGGGCTAAGGCAGTGGCTTTTAAATAATAAAGTGAATAATGCTGCGGCCATTACTCACCTTCTCATTTTCCATGGCGGGAGCAAGTGCAGTGTTTTACATAGCCATATTATTCATGAAACACAATGTGCCAAAATACAATTAAAATATTTAGTTAAAGTATAGAGTGTCTTTTGCAGTGTAATGACGAGTTTTACTGTTAAAGCAACATTTAAATAAAAAAAAATTCTGTAAAATGTATTCATTATACGTTAAAGGTATAAAATCCTGTTCTATGACTCCATATCTAATACCAATCTCAAATATAAACTTTACATTTTTCTAAAAATATTTTACATTGCCAGTTAGGATTATTGCTCAGCGAAAAAAAAAATCTGTTCCTATTACATTACGGCCATATTGAACACTTCTATCTTACACAATTTCATTTAAATTGCTCTGCTTTCTTAAAGACTTGTGACTTTTACCAGAAATGTGAAAAATGTAACCCAGTGTTTACTGAGTATTTAAAAATTCAAAAGCAAAGCTAGATATGCCTTAAGAGTTACTGTACTGAAAGACTTAAAAAAAATCCAACAATAACTTGTCTTTTAAAGAATTTATTAAAGGGATAGTCTAGTCAAAATTAACCATTCATGATTCAGATAGAGCATGTAATTTTAAGCAACTTTCTTATTTACTCCTATTATCAATTTGTCTTTGTTCTCTTGGTATCTTTATTTAAAAATGCAAGAATATAAGCTTAGGACCTGGCCCATTTTAGGTTCAACACCCTGGATAGCGCTTGCTTATTGGTGTCTAAATGTAGCCACCAATTAGCAAGCGCTATCCAGGGTGTTGAACCAAAAATGGGCCGGCTCCTAAGCTTACAGTTTTGATTTTTCAAATAAAGATACCAAGAGAACAAATAAAAATTGATAATAGGAGTTAATTAGAAAGTTGCTTAAAATAGCATGTTCTATCTCAGTATTTCCCAAACCCAGTCCTCAGGACCCTTAATCAGGTCAGATATTCATTATATCTCAACTAAGGCACAGGTGAAACAATCAGCTCACCTATCAGCTGATTATGTCACCTGTGCTCTAGTTAAGATATACTGAATATCTGGCCTGATTAAGGGTCCTGATGACTGAGTTTGGGAAACACTTCTCTATCTGAATCATAAAAGGTTAATTTTGACTAGACTATCCCTTTAATTTCAAAGCAGTAAACAAAAACATCTGTAATTTCTTAAAATACAAATTTGCAATATGTACTTTACAAACATCAGAATAAAGAGCAGACAGATTAGTGATCATCTTATTGGATCTGAAAGAGAAAAGAGATGGAAAGAAACAAAGTTGAGAGAAAGAAAGAGTAAAAGTTAAAGGGACATGCATCCCTTTTGAGACAATTGTTCTTATTCAGTAGTTTAATAACTGAATGAGATAGCTGTCTCATTTTTAAAATGAAACAAATAAAATAATTTTTATAGCGTATACTTACCTGACACCATTCCCTCCCCCTGCATCTCAGTCACATTAGGTGGAATGCAGAAAGTACACACTGCATGTGCACACAATCTCTATCAGAGGGGAATCTTCTGATGGCGCTTGTGTATCAGGGAGGTGCACATGCATGGTGTGCACTTTATGCATTCCTGGAATGCGACTGAGAAGCAGGGGGAGGAACCGGTGGCAGGTAATTATATGCTTAAAAATTGTTTGTTTGTTTTTTTTCGTTTTATTAATCAGATGTCTCATTCAGTTATTAAACTATTGAATGAGACAGTTGTCTCAATAGGTGTTTTTAAGTGATGCCTGTCCCTTTAAAGAAAAATAGCGAAAGAAAGGGCAAGAAAGAGGAAAATACTTTTCTCCAAAAGTTGTCAGAGAACAATTAAGAGGTTATATTTTTATGACTAAAAGTTAGAATTTTTAACACTCTAAAACGATTACTGCATTTCCTTATTAGAATAAATTGAACAAATGTATCTTCAAACAAGCTCTTCAAACTGACGTACAGGAATGCAAATCATGAAATATAAGAGCAATAAAACTGACGATTTTGCCTAAAACTTTTATTGGTTCTTCATCTTAAAGAAGTAGGCAGCTAATGAGCTGAAACAAATCTTCAAGCTATGAGTGTGGCACATGTCAATTCTTACTGACTTAAGTCCATATTCACAGCAAATCAAGGGAAGAACGGCACTCTTCTACTACCCTCCAAGGTGCATCCAAGTCCAGGACTGGCAGGGTCCCCAAATATCAATAGCAAACTAGAAAGATATAGGTAAGACAGGCAAATTTATTTGGACAAACACGGAGCAACGTTTAGACTCGCAATGGAAAAAGACTCCATTGAGAGTCAAAACATTGCTGCATGTTTGTCAAAATAAATCTGCCTATCTTACCTACACAGAGTGTCTGGATCATTCTATTTTGCTATTAAGTTCATAGTCAGACATCACGCCACTCATGATCGGAAAGTTCCTGAATCAAGGTAAGAACTTCACATGATGACGGGATTTGTTTGTCTCCTCTACTTTTGTGCCCTTCTCTGGGTTTAATGGAAAAAAACACCCTGGGAAAAAGAAGAAAAACAGGTGACTGTATTCATAATAAAATTGCTTCATTAATAACAACAAAAAACTTAACATCAATCCTAAAATATTTTTTCAAGCTATTATTAATTAAATATTATTAACCCTTTTGCTGTAGATGAAATGTGGGGATTGTTGGCGGGTTTCCCATTCTGTGCAGACGACGTCCTTCATACTTGATCCAGTATACTCATTGTTCTGCTAATCACACCAAGATCAGTAGCTTCTTCCACCCTGGTATAGCCGACAGAGTGTCTGGCCAATCCGGGGAAATTCCCAGGGGGTGGACATGTCATGTTGTCAAGTATAATGTTTCGATCCACACACAACATAAACGATCTTGAAGAATAGCAGGATCGACCTAAAAAAAAAAAAGAAAAAACAATTGTATAAAACATACATTACAGTAAAAAAAAAAAACAACAACATTGGGCAACAAATGGACAGAAAATAGGGAAAGGTGAAAAAATACAAGAGAAATGGAAAAAAAGACCAATGTAGGAAACGTATGAAATTGGCGCTAACACAGCGAAATGACACATTTAAAATCTGTAACAAAGTCTCTAGCAGAACCAGAGGGTTCATGAACATTGTGAACACAATAGTAACAAGCTTTAAAAGCTGAATACATAAAAAATGTCCACTTGCAGCCAGCTCTAACACTTTTGATAAAGCAATGGGGTTCATTCCTATGAACCCTACAGTGCAGCACATATAATCAATTTTAGCAAACTAACAAAATTTCCTGTTTTATAAGTTTTACCTTACATGGATGATCGCAAAATCCACTGCTCCACAAATGCTGAAAATGTTACGCAGTAAGCATGAAACCTACCAGACTAATAAATTAACCCTCAGTCAGTCAGCATTATTATTATGACTACAACATATGTCCTCACTCCAGTACCTGTGGAACTATACAGCTATAAACAAGGCAGACAGAAATAGTGTTTTTTCTCTTGTAAGGTGTATCCAGTCCACGGATCATCCATTACTTGTGGGATATTCTCCTTCCCAACAGGAAGCTGCAAGAGGACCACCCACAGCAGAGCTGTCTATATAGCTCCTCCTCTCCCTGCCACCTCCAGTCATTCTCTTGCAGCTCTCGACAAGAAAGGAAGTAGCTAGAGATGTGGTGTTTTTATCTAGAGCGGTAGCTTCCACATGGGCTTTTAAGAATGAGGCTTCTGTTGAACAGATTTGTAAGGCGGCGACTTGGTCTTCGCTTCATACTTTTTAAAAATTCTATAAATTTGATACTTTTGCTTCTTCAGGGGCTATTTTTGGGAGAAAGGTTTTGCAGGCAGTGGTACCTTCCGTTTAAGTACCTGCCTTGTCCCTCCCTTCATCCGTGTCCTATAGCTTTGGTATTGGTATCCCACAAGTAATGGATGATCCGTGGACTGGATACACCTTACAAGAGAAAACATAATTTATGCTTACCTGATAAATTTATTTCTCTTGTGGTGTATCCAGTCCACGGCCCGCCCTGTCATTTTAAGGCAGGTATATTTTATTTTAAACTTCAGTCACCACTGCACCCTATGGTTTCCCCTTTCTCTTGCTTGTCTTCAGTTGAATGACAGGAGGTGGCAGGGAGAGGAGGAGCTATATAGACAGCTCTGCTGTGGGTGGTCCTCTTGCAGCTTCCTGTTGGGAAGGAGTATATCCCACAAGTAATGGATGATCCGTGGACTGGATACACCACAAGAGAAATAAATTTATCAGGTAAGCATAAATTATGTTTTTCTTTGAAAAGACTGAATTTATTGCTGTGATAGCTCTTGTAGAAACTGTAAATACTAAAAGAACAGAATGGAATTACAATAAGCACATGTGCAGTATGGTGCAGAAACTCATACCCCCCAACTGTCCCGATTTTCGCGGGACAGTCCCAATTTTAGGGGTCTGTCCCGGGTTGCCCCATGCATAAAAAAAAAATATATATATATATATTTTTTTTTTAATTCTATTGGGCCCATACTCAGAAGCAGCTGGCTTTGCTCTCACAGGGTTAGATACCTGTTAGATTCCCTGTGGAAAAGGAATGGTGTGTGGGCTAAGCAGGAGTAAGAAGGCTGTATACACTCTGACCACGGGTAATGGTGACCTCTCTAACCTACCTCTGGTAGTGATGATGTCTAACCCCTGATGATAATACTAGTATGCCTTCAGTTTTATTCAATGAGCAGTGCTAATACCAGGGTAACTAACAGTGGCAGCCCCAGACTGCCAGCTAATGTGCTTGCCAACCCCAAGACCCCATACAATGAATTACAGATACCCATATATGATGTAGTGTGTGTCTATCTGTATCCATAACTGTGTGTGTGTATCTGTATGTATAAGTTAATGCTATGTAGTGTGTGTGTGTCTGCATCTATAAATGTAAGCTATGTAGTGTGTGTATGTGTATTTGCATGTATAAGTGTGTATCTGCATGTATAAGTGTATGCTATGTAGTGTGTGTGTGTCTGCATGTATAAGTGTATACTATGTAGTGTTTGTGTATCTGCATGTGTAAGTGTACGCTATGTAGTGTGTGTGTATCTGCATGTATAAGTGTATGCTGCATGTATAAGTGTATGCTATGTAATGTGTGTGTGTATCTGCATGTATAAGTGTATGCTATGTAGTGTCTGTGTATCTGCTTGTATAAGTGTATGCTATGTAGTGTGTGTGTATCTGCATGTGTAAGTGTACGCTATGTAGTGTGTGTGTATCTGCATGTATAAGTGTATGCTATGTAGTGTGTGTGTGTATCTGCTTGTATAAGTGTATGCTATGTAGTGTGTGTGTATCTGCATGTATAAGTGTATGCTATGTAGTGTGTGTATCTGCATGTGTAAGTGTATGCTATGTAGTGTGTGTGTGTATCTGCATGTATAAGTGTATGCTATGTAGTGTGTGTGTATCTGCATGTGTAAGTGTATGCTATGTAGTGTGCTACTGTGCATTTTTGCTGACTTTAAAGAGCAGAATCTAGAATATTAATGGGGAATGCAGAGAGCAGTTTTAAAGAATTTATTATTAAATGTCCAATTAAGATAAAAATATTTAGCAATGTCTTTGCAAAGGCTAATTAAATGCATAGCTCACATAGCCATACCAGTGGTTTGAGCTTGTGTTTGATTTGCTGCCTAACGGCTAGATTTAGAGTTTTGTCGGTAAGGACCCGCATAGCTAACGCCGGCTTTTTTCTGGCCGCACCATAAAAATAACTCTGGTATTGAGAGTCCACATAAAGGCTGCGTTAGGCTCCAAAAAAGGAGCGTAGAGCATATTTAACGCAGCTTCAACTCTCGATACCAGAGTTGCTTACGGACGCGGCCAGCCTCAAAAACGTGCTTGTGCACGATTCCCCCATAGGAAACAATGGGGCTGTTTGAGCTGAAAAAAAACCTAACACCTGCAAAAAAGCAGCGTTCAGCTTCTAACGCAGCCCCATTGTTTGCTATGGGGAAACACTTCCTACATCTGCACCTAACACCCTAACATGTACCCCGAGTCTAAACACCCCTAGCCTTACACTTATTAACCCCTAATCTGCCGCCCCCGCTATCGCTGACCCCTGCATATTATTTTTAACCCCTAATCTGCCGCTCCGTAAACCGCCGCTACTTACATTATCCTTATGTACCCCTAATCTGCTGCCCCTAACACCGTCGACCCCTATATTATATTTATTAACCCCTAATCTGCCCCCCACAACGTCGCCTCCACCTGCCTACACTTATTAACCCCTAATCTGCCGACCGGACCTGAGCGCTACTATAATAAAATTATTAACCCCTAATCCGCCTCACTAACCCTATAATAAATAGTATTAACCCCTAATCTGCCCTCCCTAACATCGCCGACACCTAACTTCAATTATTAACCCCTAATCTGCCGACTGGAGCTCACCGCTATTCTAATAAATGTATTAACCCCTAAAGCTAAGTCTAACCCTAACACTAACACCCCCCTAAATTAAATATAATTTTAATCTAACGAAATTAATTAACTCTTATTAAATAAATTATTCCTATTTAAAGCTAAATACTTACCTGTAAAATAAATCCTAATATTTAACTTTGTATTTATTTTAACCAGGTACAATAGCTATTAAATAGTTAAGAACTATTTAATAGCTAAAATAGTTAAAATAGTTACAAAATTACCTGTAAAATAAATCCTAACCTAAGTTACAATTAAACACTACACTATCAATAAATTAATTAAATAAAATACCTATAATTATCTACAATTAAACCTAACACTACACTATCAATAAATAAAGCCAATCAGAATCAAGTTCAATCCGATTGGCTGATCCAATCATTCGTCGTTCAGTCGTCGGCCAGGATGGATGTTCCGCGTTGGAGGTCTTTAGGATCCTGCCGCTCCGCTCCGGATGGATGACGATAGAAGATCCCGCTTGGATGAAGACTTCAATCGGATGGAAGACCTCTTCTGCCCCGCTTGGATGAAGACTTCTACCGGATGGAGGACCTCTTCTTGCTCCGCTTGGATGAAGAATTTGGCTCGGCTGGGTGAAGACGACTCAAGGTAGGGAGATCTTCAGGGGCTTAGTGTTAGGTTTATTTAAGGGGGGTTTGGGTTAGATTAGGGGTATGTGGGTGGTGGGTTGTAATGTTGGGGGGGGGGGTATTGTATGTTTTTTTTTACAGGCAAAAGAGCTGAACTTCTTGGGGCATGCCCCGCAAAGGGCCCTGTTCAGGGCTGGTAAGGTAAAAGAGCTTTGAACTTTAGTTATCTAGAATAGGGTAGGGCATTTTTTTATTTTGGGGGGCTTTGTTATTTTATTAGGGGGCTTAGAGTAGGTGTAATTAGTTTAAAATTGTTGTAATATTTTTCTTATGTTTGTAAATATTTTTTTATTTTTTGTAACTTAGTTCTTTTTTATTTTTTGTACTTTAGTTAGTTTATTTCATTGTAGTTATTTGTAGGTATTGTATTTAATTAATTTATTGATAGTTTAGTGTTAGGTTTAATTGTAGGTAATTGTAGGTATTTTATTTAATTAATTTATTGATAGTGTAGAGTTAGGTTTAATTGTAACTTAGGTTAGGATTTATTTTACAGGTAAATTTGTAATTATTTTAACTATTTTAGCTATTAAATAGTTCTTAACTATTTAATAGCTATTGTACCTGGTTAAAATAAATACAAAGTTACCTGTAAAATAAATATTAATCCTAAAATAGCTATAATATAATTATAATTTATATTGTAGCTATATTAGGATTTATTTTACAGGTAAGTATTTAGCTTTAAATAGGAATAATTTATTTAATAAGAGTTAATTAATTTCGTTAGATTAAAATTATATTTAATTTAGGGGGTGTTAGTGTTAGGGTTAGACTTAGCTTTAGGGGTTAATACATTTATTAGAATAGCGGTGAGCTCCAGTCAGCAGATTAGGGGTTAATGTTTGAAGTTAGGTGTCGGCGATGTTAGGGAGGGCATATTAGGGGTTAATACTATTTATTATAGGGTTAGTGAGGCGGATTAGGGGTTAATAACTTTATAATAATAGCGGTGCGGTCCGCTCGGCAGATTAGGGGTTAATAAGTGTAGGCAGGTGGAGGCGACGTTGAGGGGGGCAGATTAGGGGTTAATAAATATAATATAGGGGTCTGCGGTGTTAGGGGCAGCAGATTAGGGGTACATAAGTATAACGTAGGTGGCGGCGCTTTGCGGTCGGCAGATTAGGGGTTAATTATTGTAGGTAGCTGGCTGCGACGTTGTGGGGGGCAGGTTAGGGGTTAATAAATATAATATAGGGGTCGGCGGTGTTAGGGGCAGCAGATTAGGGGTACATAAGTATAACGTAGGTGGCGGTCGGCAGATTAGGGGTTAAAAAAATTTAATCGAGTGGCGGCGATGTGGGGGGACCTCGGTTTAGGGGTACATAGGTAGTTTATGGGTGTTAGTGTACTTTAGAGTACAGTAGTTAAGAGCTTTATGAACCGGCGTTATCCCAGAAAGCTCTTAACTACTGACTTTTTTCTGCGGCTGGAGTTTTGTCGTTAGAATTCTAACGCTCACTTCAGACACGACTCTAAATACCGGAGTTAGAAAAATCCCATTGAAAAGATAGGATACGCAATTGACGTAAGGGGATCTGCGGTATAGAAAAGTCGCGGCTGAAAAGTGAGCGTTAGACCCTTTTTTTAATGACTCCAAATACCGGAGGTAGCCTAAAACCAGCGTTAGGAGCCTCTAACGCTGGTTTTCACGGCTACCGCCAAACTCCAAATCTAGGCCTAAGTGTATTAAAATATATGACTTTATTTAGAATTTTATTTATTACTTTAATCTTATGATTTTTTAAGCCCCGCCCACCACATTTCACATTTTTTGCTTTGGGGGGGGGGGGGGTGTCCCTCTTTTGAATTTTGAAATGTTGAGAGGTACGGAAACTTTATGCTACATAAGTCTGATATAAGAAAAGAAATGGGCAGGAATGCAGGATAACCAATGTAAATAGAATGTAGGACAGTATTAGCAAGTAATCTACTGCTTACAGTTATTAGGTTATGCAAAGAGCAGGAGCTAAAGAGCTATGAACAAGATGGATGATAAGAAACACTGACTTGAGCCCTACAGGAAGCTGATTGTACTTCCTGCTCTGTCACTTCCTTTATGGGAAGCTGCATTTATAACAAAAAAAAACATTACATCTTTTAAATAGGTCATAGGTAATCTATTTTTTTTAAAGTGACCTACTTCTATTAAAGTTTTACTATAGTTTACTAATACATTGTTAGGCCTGATCAATTCTAAACAGACACGACTGGATTTTGAAACCCTTCACATTAACATCATTTTGCTGTACCTTTACACATTCTTATCTGTAAAATATAACATAAATTTGTCAAATGTAATACAATTTCTTTCTGTATACATATACTTTATATGAAAATCTATCTAACAAAAACATTATTTTAACACTGTCAGCTTGTAATTTTAACTGTATTGTTTCGCTTTCGGTATTACAGTGTTTTCTCTGTTTAAACTACTGTATTCTGTAAATTCTACAAATAAATATGATTCTTTTAACATATTCTTACTGTAAAATTAACAGTTGTGTTTGGTTCTGGATTTATAATAGTATTTTCTAGTATTTTCAGAATATTTCTGTAAATTTAACACAGTTTTGTTGTTTTTCAATTTACACAATTTTGATGTCATGATTTTACAGCATTTTACAGTTAATTTCACAGAAATTTTTTACAGTGTAGAAATCTGATTTTTGTTTCAATTCAGTGTGTTTGAAAGGTAATCTATTTGTGTGATTCATGTGATTTTGTGCACTAATACTTTCCAAAGGGTGTTTGTGAGGTTCCTAATAGTGATGTCGCGAATAGTTCGCCGGCGAACATAGCGCGTTCGCCGCAGCGGGAAAACATATGCGATGTTCGATCCGCCCCCTATTCGTCATCATTGAGTAAACTTTGACCCTGTATCTCACAGTCTGCAGACACATTCCAGCCAATCAGCAGCAGACCCTCCCTCCCAAAACCCTCCCAGCTCCTGAACAGCAGCCATTTTAGATTCATTCGGAAGCTGCATTGTTAGTGAGAGGAGGGACAGTGTAGCTGCTGGTGATTTAATAGGGAAATTGATAGCTAGGCTAGTGTATTCAGTATCCACTACAGTCCTGAAGGACTCATCTGATCTCTGCTGTAAGCACAGCACCCCAAAAAGCCCTTTTTAGGGCTAGAACATCATTTTTTCCCCTGTGTAACCTCATATCTGGTGTAACAGTAGTGTAAATTTAAAAAAAAAAAACTTTTTTGACTGTGAAACATCAGTCTGCTAGTGTAATCTAATTGCAGTTGCCTGCCTGGCTGCCAGCGTGTGTGCCAGGCCCACTTGCCCAGTGCCACCACTCATATCTGGTGTAACAGTAGTGTAAATTTAAAAAAAAAAAACTTTTTTGACTGTGAAACATCAGTCTGCTAGTGTAATCTAATTGCAGTTGCCTGCCTGCCTGCCAGCGTGTGTGCCAGGCCCACTTGCCCAGTGCCACCACTCATATCTGGTGTAACAGTAGTGTAAATTTAAAAAAAAAAAAACTTTTTTGACTGTGAAACATCAGTCTGCTAGTGTAATCTAATTGCAGTTGCCTGCCTGCCAGCGTGTGTGCCAGGCCCACTTGCCCAGTGCCCACACTCATATCTGGTGTAACAGTAGTGTAAATTAAAAAAATAACTTTTTTGACTGTGAAACATCAGTCTGCTAGTGTAATCTAATTGCAGTTGCCTGCCTGCCAGCGTGTGTGCCAGGCCCACTTGCCCAGTGCCCACACTCATATCTGGTGTAACAGTAGTGTAAATTAAAAAAAAAAAATGTTTTGACTGTCAAACATCAGTCTGCTAGTGTAATCTAATTGCAGTTGCCTGCCTGCCAGCGTGTGTGCCAGGCCCACTTGCCCAGTGCCACCACTCATATCTGGTGTAACAGTAGTGTAAATTTAAAAAAAAAAAACTTTTTTGACTGTGAAACATCAGTCTGCTAATGTAATCTAATTGCAGTTGCCTGCCTGCCTGCCAGCGTGTGTGCCAGGCCCACTTGCCCAGTGCCACACCACTCATATCTGGTGTAACAGTAGTGTAAATTTAAAAAAAAAAAACTTTTTTGACTGTGAAACAGCCTTTTTAGGGCTAGAACATCATTTTTTTCCCCCTGTGTAATCTAATTGCAGTTGCCTGCCTGCCAAGCCACTTGCCCAGTGCCACCACTCATATCTGGTGTAACAGTAATGTAAATTTAAAAAAAAAAAACATTTTTTGACTTTGAAACATCAGTCTGCTTGTGTAATCTAATTGCAGTTGCCTGCCTGCCTGCCTGCCTGCCAGCGTGTGTGCCAGGCCCACTTGCCCAGTGCCACCACTCATATCTGGTGTAACAGTAGTGTAAATTAAAAAAAAAAAACTTTTATGACTGTGAAACATCAGTCTGCTTGTGTAATCTAATTGCAGTTGCCTGCCTGCCAGCGTGTGTGCCAGGCCCACTTGCCCAGTGCCACCACTCATATCTGGTGTAACAGTAGTGTAAATTTAAAAAAAATAAAAATGTTTTGACTGTGAAACATCAGTCTGCTAGTGTAATCTAATTGCAGTTGCCTGCCTGCCAGTGTGTGTGCCAGGCCCACTTGCCCAGTGCCACCACTCATATCTGGTGTAACAGTAGTGTAAATTTAAAAAAAAAAACTTTTTTGACTTTGAAACATCAGTCTGCTAGTGTAATCTATTTGCAGTTGCCTGCCAGCATGTGTGCCAGGCTCACAGCGTATACTGTGCCAACTTGCCCAGTGCCCCCACTCATATCTGGTGTAACAGTAGTGTAAATTAAAAAAAACAAAAACTTTTTTGACTGTGAAACATCAGTCTGCTTGTGTAATCTAATTGCAGTTGCCTGCCTGCCAGCATGTGTGCCAGGCTCACAGCGTATACTGTGCCCACTTGCCCAGTGCCACCACTCATATCTAGTGTAACAGTAGTGTAAATTTAAAAACAAAAAACTTTTTGGACTGTGAAACATCAGTCTGCTTTTTTGTGTCAGGCTCACAGCGTATACTGTGCCCACTTGCCCAGTGCCACCACTCATATCTTGTTTAATAGTAGTGTAAGTGTACATTTAAAAACAAAAAAAACCTTTTGGACTGTGAAACATCAGTCTGCTTTTTTGTTTCAGACTCACAGCTTATACTGGGCCCACTCGCCCAGTGCCACCACTCATATCTGGTTTAATAGTAGTGTAAGTGTACATTTAAAAAAATAAAAACTTTTTGGACTGTGAAACATCAGTCTGCTTTTTTGTGTCAGGCTTACAGCGTATACTGTGCCCACTTGCCCAGTGCCACCACTCATATCTTGTTTAATAGTAGTGTAAGTGTACATTTAAAAAAATTACAACTTTTTGGACTGTGAAACATCAGTCTGCTTTTTTGTGTCAGGCTCACAGCATATAATGTGCCCACTTGCACAGTGCCACCACTCATATCTTGTTTAATAGTAGTGTAAGTGTACATTTAAAAACAAAAAAAACTTTTTTGGACTGTGAAACATCAGTCTGCTTTTTTGTTTCAGACTCACAGCTTATACTGGGCCCACTTGCCCAGTGCCACCACTCATATCTTGTTTAATAGTAGTGTAAGTGTACATTTAAAAAAAATAAAAACTTTTTGGACTGTGAAATATCAGTCTGCTTTTTTGTGTCAGGCTCACAGCGTATACTGTGCCCACTTGCCCAGTGCCACCACTCGTATCTTGTTTAATAGTAGTGTAAGTGTACATTTAAAAAAAAAATGACAGACAGAGGCAGGCCACCCCGCAGGTGCCGTCGTGGTGCTGTGATTCCCTTTGGCCCTAGAATAATGCCCAGTGTTCAGAGGCCACGTCCCATGAACTCGAAAAGTTCTGAGGAAATAGTTGACTTTATAACACAGGACACCCAATCTTCTATAGCTTCCGCTCCGAACCTTGATGCACCATCCTCCTCCAGCTTATCTTCAGGCACCTCTCAAGTTACCACTAGCCCGCCTGCCGCCACCACCAACACTAGCACCACAGCTGCTTCACTTGATCTGTCAGAGGAGTTTTTTAAACATCAGTTGGAAGAAATGAGTGATGCGCAACCATCATTGACAGAGGATGTAGATAACAGTGATATGTCTCAGTCTGGCAGCATTACAGACATGGATGTGTGGTGTGATGATAATGATGTTGTACCCACTGCTGCTTCCTTTGTTGATTTGTCAGATACAAGTGAAGCGGTTGATGATGACGATGCATCCGTGGATGTCACGTGGGTGCCCGTTAGAAGAGAAGAAGAACAGGGGGAAAGTTCAGATGGGGAGACAGAGAGGAGGAGGAGACGAGTTGGAAGCAGGGGAGGTCGTCGCAAGGAGCTAGTGGCACAGTCAGACAGCATGCATCGGCACCCGGGGTCAGCCAGACAGCATGCCAATCAACGCATGCTGTTGCCACCACCAGAATGCCGTCATCACAGAGCTCAGCAGTGTGGCATTTTTTTGTGTGTCTGCCTCTGACAACAGCAATGCCATTTGCAACCTGTGTCAAAAGAAACTGAGTCGTGGGAAGTCCAACACCCACCTAGGTACAACTGCTTTGCGAAGGCACATCACAAACGCCTATGGGATCAACACATGAGTAGAAGCAACGCACAAACTCAAAGCCGCCATCCTCCTCGTGGTCCAGCATCTTCAGCCGCGTCAACCACTGCTGTCCTCCTTGCCCCCTCTCAACCATCCGCCACTCCGTCTCTCTTCCGGAGCAGTTCCTGCTCATCTGCCCACAGTCAGGTGTCTGTCAAGGACATGTTTGAGCGTAAGAAGCCAATGTCACAAAGTCACCCCCTTGCCCGGTGTCTGACAGCTGGCTTGTCTGAACTCTTAGCCCTCCAGCTTTTACCATACAAGCTGGTGGAGTCTGAGGCGTTCAAAAAATTTGTAGCTATTGGGACAACGCAGTGGAAGGTACCCGGCCAAAATTTCTTTGCACAAAAGGCAATCCCCAACCTGTACTCGATTGTGCGAAAGGAAGTAATGGCATGTCTGGCACACAGTTTTGAGGCAAGGGTCCATATGACCACTGATAGCTGGTCTGCAAAGCATAGTCAGGGCAGGTATATCACCTACACTGCACATTGGGTAAACTTGCTGACGGCTGCCAAGCATGGAATGTGTGGCTCTGCAGAGGAGGAGTTGGTGACACCGCCATGACTTGCAGGCAGGCCTGCTGCCACCTCCTCTACTCCTCCTACTCCATCCTCTTCCATAACCTCCTCAGCTGAGTCCTCTTCTGCTGCTGCATCTTGCTCCACATCAACGGCACCCCCCCAGCTCCGCAGGTACTATGCCACATCCCGGATATGGCAGTGTCACACCGTCTTGGGGTTGACTTGCCTGAAAGCAGAGAGTCACACCGGACCAGCACTCCTGTCCACCCTGAACGCACAGGTGGATCAGTGGCTGACTCTGCACCAACTGGAGATCGGCAAAGTGGTTTCTGACAACGGAAGTAATTTGGTGGCGGCATTGAAATTGGGCAAGTTGACACATGTGCCGTGCATGGCACATGTGTGTAATCTGATCGTACAACGCTTTGTGCATAAGTACCCAGGCTTACAGGACGTCCTGAAGCAGGCCAGGAAGGTGTGTGGCTATTTGAGGCGTTCCTACATGGCCATGGCGCACTTTTCCGATATCCAGCGGCGAAACAACATGCCAGTGAGGCGCTTGATTTGCGACAGCCCGACACATTGGAATTCAACACTCCTAATGTTCGACCGCCTGCTCCAACAAGAAAAAGCCGTTAACGAGTATTTGTATGACCGGGGTGCTAGAACAGCCTCTGCGGAACTGGGAATTTTTTTGCCATGTTACTGGACGCTCATGCGCAATGCCTGTAGGCTCATGCTTCCTTTTGAGGAGGTGACAAACCTAGTCAGTCGCACCGAAGGCACCATCAGTGACATCATACCATTTGTTTTCTTCCTGGAGCGTGCCCAGCAAAGAGTGCTGGATCAGGCCGTAGATAAGCGTGAAGAGGAAGAGTTGTGGTCACCATCACCACCAGAAACAGCCTTATCAGCATCGCTTGCTGGACCAGCGGCAAAGCTGGAAGAGGATTGTGAGGAAGAGGAGTCAGAGGAGGAATGTGGCTTTGAGGAGGAGGATGAAGACCAACCACAACAGGCATCCCAGGGTGCTCGTTGTCACCTATCTGGTACCCGTGATGTTGTACGTGGCTGGGGGGAAGAAGATACCTTCAGTGAGATCACTGAGGATGAGGAACGGGACATGAGTAGCTCGGCATCCAACCTTGTGCAAATGGGGTCTTTCATGCTGTCGTGCCTGTTGAGTGACCCTCGTATAAAAAAGCTGAAGGAGAACGACCTGTACTGGGTGTCCACGCTACTAGACCCCCGGTATAAGCATAAAGTGCCTGAAATGTTACCGAATTACCACAAGTCGGAAAGGATGCAGCAGTTCCAAAATAAATTAAAAAGTATGCTTTACACAGCGTATAAGGGTGATGTCACAGCACAACGGGAATCTAACAGGGGAAGAGGTGAAAGTAATCCTCCGACTCCCACAACCATGCCGGCAAGGACAGGATGCTTTACAGACGTGTTGTTGATGGAGGACATGCAGAGCTTTTTAACTCCTATACATCGCCACAACTCTTCGGGGTCCACCCTCAGAGAACGACTCGACCGACAGGTAGCAGACTACCTCGCCTTAACTGCACATCTCAACACTCTAAGGAGCGATGAACCCCTTGACTACTGGGTGTGCAAGCTTGACCTGTGGCCTGAGCTATCCCAATTTGCGATAGAACTTCTGGCCTGCCCCGCTTCATGTGTCCTGTCAGAAAGGACCTTCAGTGCAGCAGGAGGTATTGTCACTGAGAAGAGAAGTCGCCTAGGTCAAAAAAGTCTAGATTACCTCACCTTTATTAAGATGAATGAGGGATGGATCCCGAAGGGACTGACATTGGGCGATACATTTGAGTAAAAAAGGCCTGATGAGATGAGCTGCCTTGGGCTAAAAATGGTCCACACGGTGCTGTATTTTATCTTCGAATGCCGGATGACTTGCGTGACTTATCCGCCACCAACTAGGGTTCAAGCCGCAATGTTTTAGGGCACTTTCTGCCTGGGAAACAAACATCAATTTTTCTGGCCGCTGCTACAGCAGCGGATGCAACAATACCTAATTTTTCAGGCATGTGTACATGCCAAATTTTTCTGGCCTCTGGTGCTGCACTGTGGCTTCAAAAACCAAACAAAAAAAAAGGCACGTAACAGGGATTAAACTGATAGGAATAGTACTACTTAACACACCACTCCTATCTGGTGGCACATTAGATTGCACGCGCAGTGCCCCAAATTTGAAGTAGGAGGACTGACCAAGCATCTTTTTCCATCTCCCGGTTCCTAAAATCCATGCCATATACACATCCCCTGGCACCACAACTGCCTCTGTGAACCTTACCATGGGTCTCAGAATGCACGTCTTGTAATTCTCTGTCTGGGAAATTATCTATCAAATCTATCTATTTATCTATCAAATCTATCTATCTATCTATCTATCGTATCTATCAAATGTATCTATTGCATCTATTGATCTATCTATCTAATCTATGTATCTATCTATCTATCTATCTATCTATCTATCTATCTATCAAATCTATCTATCTCGTGGCCGGACCGACCAAGCATCTTTTTCCATCTCCCGGTTCCTAAAATCCATACCATATACACGTCCCCTGATAGGGGACGTAACAGGGATTAAACTGATAAGAATAATACTACTTAACACACCACTCATATCTGGTGGCACAGTAGATTGCACGTGCAGTGCCCCAAATTTGAAGTAGAATGACCGACCAAGCATCTTTTTCCATCTCCCGGTTCCTAAAATCCATGCCATATACACGTCCCCTGGCGCCGCAACAGCCTCTGGGAACCTTACCATGGGTCCCAGACGGCACGTCTTGTAATTCTCTGTCTGGGAAATTATCTATCTATCAAATCTATCTATTTATCTATCAAATCTATCTATCGTATCTATCAAATGTATCTATTGCATCTATTGATCTATCTATCTAATCTATGTATCTATCTATCAAATCTATCTATCTCGTGGCCGGACTGTTATCTGACATCCACTTGTGTTTCGTCCAAATGTCCGTCGGCCAAATGTCCATCGGCCAAATGTCCATTCGGCCAAATGTCCGTCGGCTAAAAGTCCGGCCACGATTGCACGCGCAGTGCCCCAAATTTGAAGTAGGAGGACCGACCAAGCATCTTTTTCCATCTCCCAGTTCCTAAAATCCATGCCATATACACGTCCCCTGATAGGGGACGTAACAGGGATTAAACTGATAGGAATAGTACTACTTAACACACCTTATAATAATGCAGAGAGAGGCAACGCAGAGAGAGGAGTCTGAAGAAGAGGAGTCAGAGGAGGAAGGTGGCTTTGAGGAGGTGGAAGACCAAACACAGCAGGCGTCCCAGGGGGCTTGTTGTCACCTTCCCGGGACCCTTGGTGTTGTACGTGGCTGGGTGGAGGAAGAGACCTTCAATGACATCAGTGAGGACAAGGAACGGGACAAGGCTAGCTTGGTATCCAACCTTGTGCAAATGGGGAGTTTGCGGTTGTGCAAATGGACTGTTTGGGGTTGTTTGTGGTGCGTTAAACGGGGAGTTTGGTCTGTCACTGTGAAGCGGGCATAACCCTTACACTACCTGATCGATACAACATCATACCTGATGTTTTAAAGCACGTTATTCCAAACAATTTAGGAATGTTAGGTGATTTCTGCCCTTTATGGATTAAAACCAGACTCTGCATCAACTATGTAATTTTCCGTGGGAGTTTTGCCATGGATCCCCCTCCGGCATGCCACAGTCCAGGTGTTAGTACCCTTGAAACAACTTTTCCATCACTATTGTGGCCAGAAAGAGTCCCTGTGGGTTTTAAAGTTCGCCTGCCTATTGAAGTCTATGGCGGTTCGCCCGGTTCGCCCGTTTGCGAACATTTGCGGACGTTCACGCTCACCTTTTCGCGAACGGAAAATTTTAAGTTCGCGACATCACTAGTTCCTAACACATCTCTTCACATGTATGTGAGTTTCAAATCTATTAATTTGACTAGCGGGTGCATACGTGAGACTTAAATTTAATATTTTTTCATTTACTACTAAGATTAAAAACTCCCAGATTTTTCTATTTCCCCTCTTCTTCTGTTTATGGTTGTGTCTTGGTATCTGTTTATTCACCTTCTCTTCTCCCTCTGTTCTTTTTCTAAAAAGTGGGAGGTGCTTTCTCAGATGGGGCTCACTTCTAAAAAATCCCCTTTATTTTCATACGGCCAGATTACGAGTTTTGCGTTATGAGCTGTGCGATGCTAACGAGCAGTTTTCTCTCACCACTCACTTACCTACAGCGCTGGTATTACGGGGTTTTACAAACCCGGCGTTAAAAGGCAAGAAGTGAGCATTGCGCAAAATTTTGCTCCATACCGCACTCCAATACCAGCGCTGCTTAAGTCAGCGGTGAGCTGGTCGTACGTGCTCGTGCACGATTTCCCCATAGACATCAATGGGGAGAGCTGGCTGAGAAAAAGTCTAACACCTGCCAAAAAGCAGCGTAAAACTCTTCCTATGGGGAAATAAAAGTTATGTTTACACCTAACACCCTAACATGAACCCCGAGTCTAAACACCCCTAATCTTACACTTATTAACCCCTAATCTTCCGCCCCGACATCGCTGACACCTACATTATACTTATTAACCCCTAATCTGCCGCTCCGGACATCACCGCCACCTACATTATACTTATTAACCCCTAATCTTCCGCCCCCGACATCGCCGACACCTACATTATATTTATTAACCCCTAATCTGCCGCCGGAATTAAGGTAGAAAAAAATCCTATTGGCTGATGCAATCAGCCAATAGGATTGAGCTGGCATTCTATTGGCTGTTCCAATCAGCCAATAGAATGCAAGCTCAATCCTATTGGCTGATTGGATCAGTCAATAGGATTGAAAGACTATTGATAATTTAGTTTAGGCTATGGTTTTTTTTTTTATTTTGGGGGGCTTTTTTTCTATTTTGATAGGGCTATTAGATTAAGTGTAATTAGTTTAAAGATCTGTCATTTGTTTTTTATTTTCTGTAATTTAGTGGGTTTTTTTGTGATTTAGCTAATTTAATTTAATTTATTTAATTGTATTTAATTTAGTTAATGTATTTAATTGTAGTGTAGTGTTAGGTGTTAGTGTAACTTATGTTAGGTTTTATTTTACAGGTAAATTTGTATTTATTTTAGCTAGGTAGTTATTAAATAGTTAATAACTCTTTAGTAACTATTCTACCTAGTTAAAATAAATACAAACTTGCCTGTAAAATAAAAAAGAAACCCTAAGCTAGATACAATGTAACTATTAGTTATATTGTAGCTATCTTAGGGTTTATTTTATAGGTAAGTATTTAGTTTTAAATATGAATAATTTAGTTATTAATAGTACATTTTATTTATATTTATTTAAGTTAGGGGGTGTTAGGGTTTAGGGGTTAATACATTTAATATAGTGGCGGCGACTTTGGGGGCGGAAGAATAGGGGTTAATATATATACACCCTGTTCCAAATTATTATGCAAATTCTATTTCAGTGTCACAAATATTAAATATTTTTTTCAGTTTAACTCATGGATGGCATTGTGTCTCAGGGCATTTTTGATCACTGAAAACAATCTTGGACACCTGTGATAATTAAATTGCCAGGTAAACCCAATTAAATGAAAAACTACTAAAGGAGGGTGTTCCACATTATTAAGCAGAGCACCATTTTCAAGCAATATGGGGAAGAAAAAGGATCTCTCTGCTGCCGAAAAGAGAAATAGTTCAATGCCTTGGACGAGGTATGAAAACATTAGAAAACTTAAGCGTAATCCTCGCTCTATTAAGAGATTTGTGGCGGATTCAGAGCACAGACAGGTTCGTGCAGATAAAGGCACATTGAGGAAGATTTCTGCCAGATCCATGCATCGGATCAAGAGAGCAGCTGCTAAAATAAAATTACATAGCAGCAAACAGATATTTGAAGCTGCTGATGCCTCTGGAGTCCCACAGACATGAAGGTGTAAAGTCCTCCAGAGTCTTGCAACTGTGCATAAACCTTCCATTCGGCCACCACTAACCTATGCTCACAAGCAGAAACAGCTGCATTGGGCAGAAAAATACATGAAGACTAATTTTCAAACAGTCCTGTTCACTGATAAGTGTCGTGCAACCCTGGATGGTCCAGATGGATGGAGTAGTGGATGGTTGCTGGATGTCCACCCTGTTCCAACAAGGCTGCGACTTCAGCAAGGCATTGGTGGAGTCATGTTTTGGGCCGTAATCATGGCAAGAGCTGGTCAGCCCCTTTAGGGTCCCCCAAGGTGTAAAGATGACCTCTGCAAAGTATGTGGAGTTCCTGAATGATCACTTCCTACCCTGGTACAGAAGGAAGAACTATGCTTTCCGTAATAAAATCATCTTCATGCATGACAATGCACCATCTCATGCTGCAAATAATACCTCTGCATCAATGGCTGCTATGGGGATAAAAGGAGAGAAAGTCATGATGTGGCCTCCATCCTCCCCTGACCTCAATCCTATTGAGAACCTATGGAGCATCCTCAAGCAAAAGATCTATGAGGGTGAGAGGCATTTTACATCCAAACAGCAGCTCTGGGAGGCTATTCTGACATCTTGCAAACAAATTCAAGCAGAAACTGTCCAAAAACTCACAAGTTCAATGGATGCAAGACTTGTGAAGCTGCTATCAAATAAGGGGTCCTATGTTAAAATGTAACGTGACCTGTTAAAATGTTTAAAATGTTGTTCAAAGTTTGATTGAAATAGCTTTTGATTTCAGTAAATATGCTGCAAACACAACAAATGACAATTTTCAGTTCTTTTCAACCTATAAAGTGTTTTGAAACTTACTGTGCATAATAATTTGGAACAGTGCATTGTAAGTTTTTATTTTTGAAAAAAAAAAATACTTTTATCATTAGGAGGTTTGTTCAATAAAATTTGAATTGTACTCTTAATAGTTGATAACATGAGAATTATGCTGACTGTTGTTTACATCAATTATTTAGGTAAATGAGAAAGATATCATTGGCATAATAATTTGGAACAGGGTGTAATGTAGGTTGCGGCGATGTTAGGGGCGGCAGATTAGGGGTTAATAATATTTAACTAGTGTTTGTGAGGCGGGAGTGCGGCGGTTTAGGGGTTAATATGTTTATTATAGTGGCAGCGATGTCCGGAGTGGCAGATTAGGGGTTAATAATTTTATTTCAGTGTTTGCGATGTGGTGGGCCTCGGTTTAGGGGTTAATAGGTATTTTATGGGTGTTAGTGTACTTTTTAGCACTTTAGTTATGAGATTTATGCTACGGTGTTGTAGTGTAAAACTCATAACTATTGACTTTAGAATGCGTTACGGATCTTGGAGGTAGAGGGTGTTCCACTCACTTGTTAGCCTCCCAGGACAGACTCGTAATACTGGCGCTATGGAAGTCCCATAGAAAAAAGGGTTTACAAAGATTACCTAAGTCTGTTTGCGGTAAGGTCAAAGAAGTGTGCGGTGCCCCTAAACCTGCAAGACTCGTAATAGCAGCGGCAGTGAAAAAGCAGCGTTAGGACCTGTTAACGCTACTTTTTCAGCTTAACGCAAAACTCGTAATCTAGCCGATAGTCTTCTGTATCTAGATCCTGTAGTGGTCTACATCTATTAAAATCTTGTTCTCTTTTTTCTCCATAATCTCTATACCCTCTATCAGTACGTTCTTGTCTATTCTTGGCATTAAAACTTGGGTTATTTGGTATATGTCTCTTTCTCAGATAGTTCATTCTCCCTTTATATCCTACTTTATTATATGTTTCTCTTTGTGTGTATTTTCTATCATTTTCTCTCTTATGTCTCCATCCACTTGTATTGGTTGTATTATTCCTTCCAAACCTTTCTTCTACTCTTTTTGGGATTACTTCTTGGTTTATTTTTGTACCTCTTTTCTTTCATGTAATTGGCAAGAGTCCATGAGCTAGTGACGTATGGGATATACAATCCTACCAGGAGGGGCAAAGTTTCCCAAACCTCAAAATGCCTATAAATACACCCTCACCACACCCACAATTCAGTTTTACAAACTTTGCCTACTATGGAGGTGGTGAAGTATGTTTGTGCTAGATTTCTACGTTGATATGTGTTTCTCAGCATGTTGAAGCCCGGTTCCTCTCAGAGTACAGTGAATGTCAGAGGGATGTGAAGGGAGTATCACCTATTGAATGCAATTGTCTTCCTAACGGGGATCTATTTCATAGGTTCTCTGTTATCGATCGTAGAGATTCATCTCCTACCTCCCTTTTCAGATCGACAATATACTCTTATATACCATTACCTCTTCTGATTCTCGTTTCAGTACTGGTTTTGCTATATGTGGATGGGTGTCTTTTGGTAAGTATGTTTCATTTATTTAAGACACTCTCAGCTATGGGTGGGCACTTTATATATAAAGTTCTAAATATATGTTTGTACTTATATTTGCCATGATTCAGGTTTATCAGTAGTATATTTCCTTTTTGCAGACTGTCAGTTTCATATCTGGGAAATGCTTTAAAAAAAAATTAAAAAAAAATTCTTACCTGAGGTTTTCAAATTGACTCTTTCTTAATTGCGGGCTGTATTAGGCTCGCAAGTGCGCAAAATGCAATAATTTATTGCGTCATTCTTGGCGCAAGACTTTTTTGGCATGAAAAATTACGTTTGTTGACGCAAATTCATCATTTCCGGCATCTTAGTTGGCGCCAAGTCTTTTCACGAGGTTGCGTCATCTATGACGCTCGAGTTTCGTTCCCGACGTTTTAAGCGCCAAAAAAAAATTTCAGTTTGTGGTGCGTCATACTTGGCGCCAAACATTTTTTCATTATTTAAGACCTCATTCTTTTTGCCTCTGGTCTTTTTTTCTATGTCAGAGGCTTATTCTGTTTGCATTTTTTCCCATTCCTGAAACTGTCATATAAGGATATTGATAATTTTGCTTTATATGTTGTTTTTTCTTTTACATACTGCAAGATGTCTCAATCTGATCCTGTCTCAGAATCTACTACTGCAATCCTGCTGCCTGATATCGGTTCTACCAAAGCTAAGTGCATTTGTTGTAAACTTGTGGTAACTGTTCCTCCAGCTGTGGTTTGTAATAGTTGTCATGATAAACTTTTACATGCAGAGAATGTTTCCATCAGTAGTAGTTCATTACATGTTGCTGGTCCATCAACATCTAATGCTCAGGATATTCCTGTAAATTTAAGAGAATTTATTTCTCTTGATGAATTTTCTAATGACCGACAACATACTGATTTATCTATCTCTGATGAGGATCTGTCTGATTCAGAGGACCCTGCCTCAGATATTGACACTGACAAATCCTCTTATTTATTTAAAATGGAGTATATTCGTTCTTTATTAAAAGAAGTGTTGATTGCATTAGATATGGAGGAGACTAGTCCTCTTGATACAAAAACTAGTAAACATTTAAATTCGGTTTATAAACCTCATGTAGTTATTCCAGAGGTTTTTCCAGTTCCTGATGCTATTTCAGATATGATTTCTAAGGAATGGAATAGACTGGGTACTTCTTTTACTCCTTCTTCAAGGTTTAAAAAATTGTATCCTTTGCCTACTGATAGATTGGAGTTTTGGGAAAAGATCCCCAAAGTTGATGGGGCCATCTCTACTCTTGCTAAACGTACAACTATTCCTACAGAAGATAGTACTTCTTTTAAGGATCCTTTAGATAGGAAGCTTGAATCTTATCTAAGGAAAGCTTATTTATGTTCAGGTCATCTTCTTAGGCCTGCTATTTATTTGGCTGATGTTGCAGCTGCTTCAACTTTTTGGTTGGAAACTTTAGCGCAACAAGTATCAGATCATAATGTGTATAGCATTGTTAAATTAATTCAACATGCTAATAATTTCATTTGTGATGTCATTTTTGATATCATCAGAATTGATGTTAGATATATGTCTTTAGTTATTTTAGCTAGAAAAGCTTTATGGCTTAAATCTTGGAATGCTGATATGACTTCTAAATCGACATTGCTATCTCTTTCTTTCCAAGGTAATAAATTATTTGGTTCTCAGTTGAATTCTATAATTTCAACTGTCACTGGAGGGAAGGGAGCTTTTTTGCCTCAGGATAAAAAATGTAAGGGTAAATTTAAAAGCTTCTAACCGTTTTCGTTCCTTTCGACAGAATAAGGAACAGAAACCTAGTCCTTCCCCTAAGAATCTGTCTCCAATTGGAAGCCTTCCTCAATCTGGAATAAATCCAAGCCATTTAAGAGATCTAAACCAGCCCCCAAGTCCGCATGAAGGTGCGGCCCTCATTCCAGCTCAGCTTGTAGGGGGCAGATTCAAATTTTTCAAGGATGTTTGGATAAATTCAGTCCAAAATCATTGGATTCAGAACATTGTCTCTCAGGGGTACAGAATAGGTTTCAGAGTAAGACCGCCTGTGAGAAGTTTCTTTCTCTCACGCATTCCAGTGAATCTAGAGAAAGAGCAGGCTTTCCTGAAGTGTGTTTCAGACCTAGAGTTATCAAATCTGTTCATTGTCCCAAAGAAAGAAAATTCATTCAGACAAGTTCTGGATCTAAAAGTCTTGAATCATTATGTAAGAGTACCAACATTCAAAATGGTGACTATAAGGACTATTCTGCCTTTTGTTCAGCAAGGGCATTATATGTCCACAATAGACTTACAGGATGCATATCTTCATATTCTGATTCATCCAGATCACTATCCATTCCTGAGATTCTCTTTTCTAGACAAGCATTACCAATTTGTTGCTCTTCCTTTTGGCCTAGCAACAGCTCCAAGGAACTTTTCAAAGGTTCTCGGTGCCCTACTCTCTGTAAACAGAGAGCGGGGTATTGCGGTGTTTCCTTATTTGGACAATATCTTGGTACTTGCTCAGTCTTTACGTTCTGCAGAATCTCACACAAATCAACTAGTGTTGTTTCTTTAAAGACATGGTTGGAGGATTTATTTACCAAAAAGTTATTTGATTCCTCAGACAAGGGTAACCTTTTTAGGTTTCCAAATAGATTCAGTATCCATGACTTTGTTTCTAACAGACAAGAGATGTCTGAAATTGGTTGCAGCCTGTCGGAACCTTCAGTCTCAATCATTCCCTTCAGTAGCTTTGTGCATGGAGGTTTTAGGTCTCATGACTGCAGCATCGGACGCGATCCCCTTTGCTCATTTTCACATGAGACCTCTTCAGCTTTGTATTCTGAACCAATGGTGCAGGGATTATACAAGGATATCACAATTAATATCCTTAGATCCCAATGTTCGGCTATCTCTGACTTGGTGGTTAGATCACCATCGTATAGTTCAAGGGGCCTGTTTTGTTTGTCCAACCTGGACTGTGATCACAACAGATGTGAGTCTTTCAGGTTGGGGAGCTATCTGGGGATCTCTGACAGCACAAGGGGTTTGGAAATCTCAAGAGGCGAGATTACCAATCAATATTTTGGAACTCCGTGTGATTCTCAGAGCTCTTCAGTTTTGGCCTCTATTGAAGTGAGAGCTGTGTATTTGTTTTCAGACAGACAATGTCCCAACTGTGGCGTATGTCAATCATCAGGGACTCACAGTCCTCAACCTATGAAAGAAGTATCCCGGATACTTGTTTGGGCAGAATCCAGCTCCTGTCTAATTTCTGAGGTCCATATCCCAGGTATAGACAATTGGGAACCGGATTATCTCAGTCATCAAGCTTTACATCCGGGAGAGTGGTCTCTTCACCCAGATGTGTTTTTTCAAATTGTTCAGATGTGGGGGCTTCCAGAAATAGATCTGATGACATCTCATCTAAACAAGAAACTTCCCAGGTAACTGTCCAGGTCCAGGGATCCTCAGGCGGAAGCAGTGCATGCATTGACACTTCCTTGGCGTTATCAACCTGCCTATATTTTTCCGCCTCTAGTTCTTCTTCCAAGAGTGATTTCCAAGATCATCATGGAGCAATCATTTGTACTGCTGGTGGCTCCAGCATGGGCTCACAGGTTTTGGTATGCGGATCTTGTGCGGATGTCCAGTTGCCAACCATGGCCACTTCCACTAAGGCCAGACCTTCTATCTCAAGGTCCATTTTTCCATCAGGATCTCAAATCATTTGAAGGTATGGAAATTGAACGCTTAGTGCTTAGTCATAGAGGTTTCTCTGACTCAGTGATTAATACTATGTTGCAGGTTCGTAAATCTGTTTCTAGAAAGATTTATTATCGAGTTTGGAAGACTTACATTTCATGGTGTTCTTCTCATAAATTTTCTTGGCATTCTTTTAGAATTCCTAGAATTTTACAGTTTCTTCAGGATGGTTTGGATAAGGGTTTTGTTCTTTGTATCCCCATCCTAAGAATTCTTTGGAAAGATCTTTACATTCTTTGGATTTGGTGAGAGCTTTACAATATTATGTTGAAGCTACTAAAGATTTCAGGAAGACTTCTAATCTATTTGTTATATTTTCTGGTTCTAGGAAAGGTCAGAAGGCTTCTGCCATTTCTTTGGAATCTTGGTTAAAGCTTTTTATTCATCAAGCTTATTTGGAGTCAGGAAAATCCCTGCCTCAGAGGATTACAGCTCATTCTACTAGGTCAGTTTCAACTTCCTGGGCTTTTAAGAATGAAGCTTCAGTTGATCAGATTTGCAAAGCTGCAACTTGGTCTTCTTTGCATACATTTACTAAGTTCTACCATTTTGATGTTTTTTCTTCTTCAGAAGCAGTTTTTGGTAGAAAAGTACTTCAGGCAGCTGTTTCAGTTTGATGCTTTTGCTTATAATTTCAATTTTTTCTTTTCCATTATAAGATTAAAACTTATGATTTGGGTTGTGGATTCATTTTTTCAGCGGAATTGGCTGTCTTTATTTTTTATCCCTCCCTCTCTAGTGACTCTTGCGTGGAGTTCCACATCTTGGTTATTGCTATACCATACGTCACTAGCTCATGGACTCTTGCCAATTACATGAAAGAAAACATAATTTATGTAAGAATTTACCTGATAAATTAATTTCTTTCATATTGGCAAGAGTCCATGAGGCCCACCCTTTTTATGGTGGTTATGATTTTTTTGTATAAATCACAATTATTCCAATTCCATTGTTTATGCTTTTGCTCCTTTCTTTATCACCCCACTTCTTTGCTATTCATTAAACTGAATTGTGGGTGTGGTGAGGGGTGTACTTATAGGCATTTTGAGGTTTGGGAAACTTTGCCCCTCCTGGTAGGATTGTATATCCCATACGTCACTAGCTCATGGACAATATGAAAGAAATGAATTTATCAGGTAAATTCTTACATAAATTATGTTTTTGTGCATGTACGTGTCTATAAGTTGTGTTTCCATTTTCTCTTTCGGCTAGATTCCGAGTCTTGCGTTAGCCTTAAAAAGCAGCGTTGAGAGGTCCCAACGCTGCTTTTTAACGCCCGCTGGTATTACGAGTCTGGCAGGTACAGGTGTACCACTCACTTTTTTTCCGCGACTCGAGCTTACCGCAAATCCCCTTACGTAAATTGCGTATCCTATCTTTTCAATGGGGCTTGCCTAACGCCGGTATTACGAGAAGAAGTGAGCGGTAGACCCTCTCCTGTCAAGACTCCTACCGCATTTAAAAGCCAGTAGTTAAGAGTTTTATGGGCTAACGCCATAACATAAAACTCTTAACTAAAATGCTAAAAAATACACTAACACCCATAAACTACCTATTAACCCCTAAACCGAGCCCCCCCAACACTGAAATAAAGTTTATAACCCATAATCTGCCGACCGGACATCGCCGCCACTTTAATAAATATATTAACCCCTAAACCACCGCACTCCCGTCTCGCAAACACTAGTTACATTTTATTAACCCCTAATATGCCGTCCCTAACATTGCCGACACCTACCTAAATTTATTAACCCCTAATCTGCCGCCCCCAATGTCTCCGCTACTATATTAAATTTATTAACCCCCAAACCTAAGTCTAACCCCCCTAACTTAAATACAATTTAAATAAAATGAAATAAAATTCCTATCATTAACTAAATTATTCCTATTTAAAACCAAATACTTACCGATAAAATAAACCCTAAGATAGCTACAATATAACTAATAGTTACATTGTAGCTAGCTTAGGATTTATTTTTATTTTACAGGCAACTTTTTATTTATTTTAACTAGGTACAATAGTTATTAAATAGTTATTAACTATTTAATAACTACCTAGCTAAAATAAATACAAAAGTACCTGTAAAATAAATCCTAACCTAAAATACAATTACACCTAACACCACTACACTATCATTAAATTAATTTACTAAATTACCTACAATTAACTACAATTAAATAAAATAAACTAAAGTACGAACCCCCCCCACTAAATTACAGAAAAAAATAAAATAATTACAACAATTTTAAACTAATTACACCTAATCTATTCCCCCTAATAAAATAAAAAAGCCCCCAAAAATAATAAAAATCCCTACCCTATACTAAATTACAAATAGCCCTTAAAAGGGCTTTTTGCGGGGCATTGCCCCAAAGTAATCAGCTCTTTTACCTGTAAAAAAAAAATACAATACCCCCCAACATTAAAACCCACCACCCACACACCCAACCCTACTCTAAAACCCACCCAATCCCCCTTAATAAAACCTAACACTACCCCCTTGAAGATCACCCTACCGTGAGACGTCTTCACCCAGCCGGACACAAGTGGTCCTCCAGAGGGGCAGAAGTCTTCATCCGATTCGAGCAGAAGAGGACCTCCACACGGGCAGAAGTCTTCATCCAGGCGGCATCTTCTATCTTCATCCATCCGGAGCGGAGCGGGTCATTCTTGAAGCCAGCCGACGCGGAGCATCCATCCAGACCGACGACTACATGACGAATGACGGTACCGTTAAATGACGTCATCCAAGATGGCGTCCCTTAAATTCCTATTGGCTGATAGGATTCTATCAGCCAATCGGAATTAAGGTAGGAAAAATCCTATTGGCTGATTGGCTTGGATTGGCGCCATTATACACAGTGCAGCTCGCTCCTTCTGTCAGACAGAGCAGGAGCGAGCTGCACTTAGTTTTATGGCGCGGTCGGGCCGGGCTGTGACTATACAGCTGGCCCAATGCGCTGTGTGAATAAAACAGACCCGCTCAGAAGAGCACAGAGAGCGGGTCTGTAAAACAGCCGTTTTTTTTTTAAATTCAAAGGGAATATTACGTTTTATAAAGATTGCGCTAATATAATGTTATATAATTCTGCACTATGTGCAGAATTATATAGCATTATTTTTGAGGTTTACTGTCCCTTTAAGGCTAAAATCCTCACTATTTTAGCTAAAAAAAAGTGAAAAAGTAATAGGTAAGTAAGAGGATGCTGTCACTAGCTAACACCACATTAGAAAATATATCTCCATATATGTATATGGAAAACAGATTCAAACTAGCAATTAAGAAATATACCTTATTTATTCACAAATGGATATTAAAAAAGTTTCTTTAAAACAAAGATTTCCTCAATCAATTAAAAGGGGCTGTGTAAATGATGAATTCAAAGATTAAAACTTAGATATGTTATATGACACACTATTTGGCATAATGTTTCACAATATAAAATACATCACATAAAAAAAAAAACAAGAATTTTTTATCGTATGGATCAGGGGACATCTCCCCAATATCAGTCTCTTTATGGGTGATTACTATGGTAACAGTTGAAAAGTCCCAAATGTTTTTTTATCCCAGATTTCAGTTATATAGTAAAGTGTATACTTTGTTGTATTTAGCAGTAATTCCGCATGGATTTTAAGTATGTTTTTTGAAGCAGGGTTCTGTGAACCATATATAGTACCTCTAGCCGGACTCCACTCGCTCCTTGCTCAGACCTCCGGTAGTGGAAGATGTCTCTCTGACCGTTTCTCACGGCAAGTGATGAATACTCTGTCTCCACATGGGTTCTTCGTCTGGCATATTGGGTGGTTGGTTGCGGCTCCGGTCACGTGACCTTTTCCAAGTTGGTTTAATTGGTTTAAGCACTATGTGTTTCAAGATAGTATATTTGGTCTCTCCTTTAGCTAGTATACACTTATATATATATATATATATATATATATATATATATATATATATATATATTTACAGCAAGGCACCAGCACAGCTCATCAACGTGTTTCACCCTACACTTGGGGCTTTATCAAGATACTGAGCTGTTAACCCGGTGCCACTATTTATATCCAAAGGGTTGCCTTAATTGGTTAAGATGAATTTGAATCCTTAAGGTTGTCAGTCTTTTTCATGGGATTATTTGCGTGCTTCTTAAGGGGGTATTTCAAAGTTTAACTTTATAATCCATTCTGTAGTAATAAAAACTTTATTCTGTTTCCCAGTTTTTTGATATGTCAAAGAGGGATTAGATCCATTTATCAATACCTTATGGTTCATATATTTTGTGGCAATGTTTTTTTAGATATTTAAGAATAAAGTCATACACATATAGTAAACAATGTAACAATTGGTTAAATTATGTCTGTTTTTCAAAAATAACAGAGTAGCAGCAGGGGAATTATAACATAAATCAAAAAAGGATTTAGGAGCACAGAGTCTGTTACAAGTTAAAATATTTTATTGAAAAAATGTGGTAATTCACACAGGGTCCAATGACCCCCGGGGTAAAACATGAGTGGATTAGGAAAAGAATATACTGGCTGACATGTTTCGGCTGAAACGCCGTACTCCTAGCCACCTGTAAAACATTTCACATAAGGTTAACTTATAAACAATTCCTCTTACTCCCATTGGTCATAAGGTACACACCTTCTAATGTTTAGACCAATCGTTAAGTAAATAGTGTTTGCTAGCCCATCTTCAAAGCGCTAATCAATTTACACAATATTAACACTAGGTTAACTATTAAGAATCGTAGAAGCAACCTGCAATAAACAAGGAAGCTTTATTTTATAATGCACTTCAATTGATTATCGTCACACTTACATTTAAATAACTCTTGTAATACTACTATGTGCTATATATTGTTACTCCTCATATTAACTGTTGTGTTATGTGCTAAGCTCCTTATTGTGTGGACTCAAATGTTTTTATCTAAACATACATATACATTCTCTTGTATAGGCCCCTCTTGAAAAATTCTATATTAAATACTCTGATCTGGTGTGTTAAAAACCTATTACTTAGAGTTTTATACAAAGAGGCATGTATGTGCAAAGGGGGGGGGGGGGGCTTTTAGGGCTGGGATTTTTAACAAAAGAGAAAAGGAGATAAGCTAAACTGAACTGGAAACAGATATATACTAAACCTCCAATTTCTGATAAACTGAGCTGAAATGAAGTATAATAAAATGAAATTAAATGAAATGAACTTGACTCTCCTAGACTAAATTGAGCTGGACTTAACCCAATAAGTAAACAGACGGCTAGATTTAGAGTTCTGCGGCCAAAGGGGTGCGTTAGCTATGCGTGCTTTTTTTCCCCCGCACCTTTTAAATACCGCTGGTATTTAGAGTTCACAGAAGGGCTCCAAAAAGGGAGCGTAGAGCATATTTAACGCCACTGCAACTTTCGATACCAGCGGTGCTTACGGACACAGCCAGCTTCAAAAACGTGCTCGTGCACGATTCCCCCATAGAAAACAATGGGGCAGTTTTAGCTGAAAAAAAACCTAACACCTGCAAAAAAGCAGCGTTCAGCTCCTAACGCAGCCCCATTGTTTTCTATGGGGAAACACTTCCTACGTCTGCACCTAACACTCTAACATGAACCCCGAGTTTAAACACCCCTAACCTTACACTTATTAACCCCTAATCTGCCGCCCCCGCTATCGCTGACCCCTGCATATTATTATTAACCCCTAATCTGCCGCTCCGTACACCGCCGCAACATACATTATAGTTATGTACCCCAAATCTGCTGCCCCTAGCACCGCCGACCCCTATATTATATTTATTAACCCCTAATCTGCCCCCCACAATGTCGCCTCCACCTATCTACAATAATTAACCCCTAATCTGCCGATCGGAGCTCACCGCTACTATAATAAATGTATTAACCCCTAAAGCTAAGTCTAACCCTAACACTAACACCCCCCTAAGTTAAATATAATTTAAATCTAACGAAATAAATTAACTCTTATTAAATAAATTATTCCTATTTAAAGCTAAATACTTACATGTAAAATAAACCCTAATATAGCTACAATATAAATTATAATTATATGGTAGCTATTTTAGGATTAATATTTATTTTACAGGTAACTTTGTATTTATTTTAACCAGGTACAATAGCTATTAAATAGTTAATAACTATTTAATAGCTACCTAGTTAAAATAATGACAAAATTACCTGTAAAATAAATCCTAACCTAAGTTACAATTAAACCTAACACTACACTATCAATAAATAAATTAAATACAATACCTACAATTATCTACAATTAAACCTAACACTACACTATCAATAAATAAATTAAATAAAATACCTACAAATAAATACAATTAAACCTAACACTACACTATCAATAAATAAATTAAATAAAATACCTACAAATAAATACAATGAAATAAACTAACTAAAGTACAAAAAATAAAAAAAGCTAAGTTACAAAAAATAAAAAAATATTTACAAACATTAGAAAAATATTACAACAATTTTAAACTAATTACACCTACTCTAAGCCCCCTAATAAAATAACAAAGACCCCCAAAATAAAAAAATGCCCTACCCTATTCTAAATTAAAAAAGTTCAAAGCTCTTTTACCTTACCAGCCCTGAAAAGGGCCCTTTGCGGGGCATGCCCCAAAGAATTCAGCTCTTTTGCCTGTAAAAAAAACACATACAATACCCCCCCAACATTACAACCCACCACCCACATACCCCTAATCTAACCCAAACCCCCCTTAAATAAACCTAACACTAAGCCCCTGAAGATCTTCCTACCTTATCTTCACCTCGCCGGGTATCACACCGATCCGTCCTGGCTCCGAAGTCTTGATCCAAGCCCAAGCGGGGGGCTGAAGATGTCCATGATCCGGCTGAAGTCTTCATCCAAGCGGGAGCTGAAGAGGTCCATGATCCGGCTGAAGTCTTCTATCAACGGCATCTTCAATCTTCTTTCTTCCGGAGCCATCATCTTCCAGCCGACGCAGATCCAACCTCTTCTACCGACGCCTACTCGCCAAATGACGGTTCCTTTAAATGACGTCATCCAAGATGGCGTCCGTCGAATTCCGATTGGCTGATAGGATTCTATCAGCCAATCGGAATTAAGGTAGGAAAATTCTGATTGGCTGATGGAATCAGCCAATCAGAATCAAGTTCAATCCGATTGGCTGATCCGATCAGCCAATCAGATTAAGCTTGCATTCTATTGGCTGTTCCGATCAGCCAATAGAATGCGAGCTCAATCTGATTGGCTGATTGGATCAGCCAATCGGATTGAACTTGATTCTGATTGGCTGATTCCATCAGCCAATCAGAATTTTCCTACCTTAATTCCGATTGGCTGATAGAATCCTATCAGCCAATCAGAATTCGAGGGACGCCATCTTGGATGACGTCCCTTAAAGGAACCTTCATATCTTCAGTTGGACGTCGGAAGAAGAAGATTGATCCGCGCTGGAGGTCTTCAAGATGGAGCCGTTCCTCATCGGATGAAGATAGAAGATGCCGCTTGGATCAAGATGGTTGCCGGTCCGGATCTCCTCTTCTTCCCGGATAGGATGAAGACTTTGGAGCCTCTTCTGGACCTCTTCAGCCGCCGCTTGATAGAAGATTTCAGCCAGATTATGGATTGCCAGCCCCCGCTTGGGCTTGGATGAAGATTTCGGAGCCTGGAGCGATCGGTGAACCTGGCATGGTGAAGATAAGGTAGGAAGATCTTCATGGGCTTAGTGTTAGGTTTATTTAAGGGAGGTTTGGGTTAGATTAGGGGTATGTGGGTGGTGAGTTGTAATGTTGGGGGGGGGGTATTGTATGTTTTTTTTTACAGGCAAAAGAGCTGAATTATTTGGGGCATGCCCCGCAAATGGCCCTTTTCAGGGCTGGTAAGGTAAAAGAGCTTTGAACTTTTTTAATTTAGAATAGGGTAGGGCATTTTTTTATTTTGGGGGTCTTTGTTATTTTATTAGGGGGCTTAGAGTAGGTGTAATTAGTTTAAAATTGTTGTAATATTTTTCTAATGTTTGTAAATATTTTTTTATTTTTTGTAACTTAGTTCTTTTTTATTTTTTGTACTTTAGATAGTTTATTTAATTGTAGTTATTTGTAGGTATTGTATTTAATTAATTTATTAATAGTGTAGTGTTAGGTTTAATTGTAGATAATTGTAGGTATTTTATTTAATTAATTTATTGATAGTGTAGTGTTAGGTTTAATTGTAACTTAGGTTAGGATTTATTTTACAGGTAATTTTGTAATTATTTTAACTATTTTAGCTATTGTACCTGGTTAAAATAATTACAAAGTTGCCTGTAAAATAAATATTAATCCTAAAATAGCTACAATATAATTTTAATTTATATTGTAGCTATATTAGGATTTATTTTACAGGTAAGTATTTAGCTTTAAATAGGAATAATTTATTTAATAAGAGTTAATTTATTTAGTTAGATAAAAATTATATTTAACTTAGGGGGGTGTTAGGGTTAGGGTTAGAATTAGCTTTAGGGGTTAAAAAATTTATTATAGTAGCGGTGAGCTCCGGTCGGCAGATTAGGGGTTAATGCTTGAAGTTAGGTGTCGGCGATGTTAGGGAGGGCAGATTAGGGGTTAATACTATTTATTATAGGGTTATTGAGGCGGGAGTGAGGCGGATTAGGGGTTAATAACTTTATTATAGTAGTGGTGCGGTCCGCTCGGCAGATTAGGGGTTAATAAGTGTAGGTAGGTGGCGGCGACGTTGTGGGGGGCAGATTAGGGGTTAATAAATATAATATAGGTGTCTGCGGTATTAGGGGCAGCAGATTAGGGGTACATAGGGATAACTTAGCTGGCGGCGGTGTACGGAGCGGCAGATTAGGGGTTAAAAAATTTAATAGCGTGGCTGCGATGTGGGGGGACCTCGGTTTAGGGGTACATAGGTAGTTTATGGGTGTTAGTGTACTTTAGAGCACAGTAGTTAAGAGCTTTATAAACCGGCGTTAGCCCAGAAAGCTCTTAACTACTGACTTTTTTCTGCGGCTGGAGTTTTGTCGTTAGATTTCTAACGCACACTTCAGCCACGACTCTAAATACCGGCGTTAGAAAGATCCCATTGAAAAGATAGGATACACAAATGGCGTAGGGGGATCTGCGGTATGGAAAAGTCGCGGCTGTAGAGTGAGCGTTAGACCCTTTCCTGACTGACTCCAAATACCAGAGGGCGGTAAAAACCAGCGTTAGGAGCCTCTAACGCTGGTTTTGACGGCTACCGCCCAACTCTAAATCTAGCCGAGAGGTTGTTGTTAAAGTGCAATGGAAAAGGACACTATATAGGTTCAAAAGAGGTGAGGGTTGAAATTATGATTATTCAAAGTGGGTACCTCTTTCACCAAAATGAAAATGATAGACATCTACAACTATATAGAAGGTGATAAGTATTTCCCCTCTTAACCCTCTGTTTTGGGGCATGTATAGATGTATATATACAAACAAATATAAGGGTAATCTTAGTTACCAAAAGTTAATTGAATCAAATTCAGAGTTGAGGCCCACTGGTATTCTAGTTTTAAGTTTCAATATCCAGAAGGCCTCCCCTTCTGCCAATTTTCTGGTCCTATTCTCCCCTTGTTTTACAGGGAGAATCCTCTCAATGATACTCCACTTAAAGCTACCCACATCTTTGTTATGAAACTCAGAAAAATGCTTGATTAGGAGTGTAGTAAGTGTGCCCGACCTGTATGACTTTCTGTAAATATATATATAAGTGTATACTAACTAAAGGAGCGACCAAATATACTATCTTGAAACACATAGTGCTTAAACCAATTGAACAACTTGGAAAGGGTCACATGACCAGAGCCACAACCAACCACCCAATACGCCAGATGAAGAACTCTCTGAGTAGCGAGTGGAGTCTGGCTAGGGGTACTATATATGGTTCACAGAACACTGCTTCAAAAAACATACTTAAAATCCATGTGGAATTACTGCTAAATACAACAAAGTATACACTTTACTATATAACTGAAATCTGGGATAAAAAAAACATTTGGACCTTTCAACTGTTACCGTAGTGATCACCTATAAAGAGACTGATATTGGGGAGACGTCCCCTGATCCATACGATAAAAAATTCTGGTTTATCACTATCTATTTTTTATGTGAAGTATTTTATATTGTGAAACATTATGCCAAATCGTGTGTCATATAACATATCTAAGTTTTAATATTTGAATTCATCATTTACACAGCCCGTTTTAATTGATTGTGGGAATCTTAGTTTTAAATAAACTTTTTTAATATCCATTTGTGAATAAATAAGGTATATTTCTTAATTGCTAGTTTGAATCTGTTTTCCATATACATATATGCAGATATATTTTCTATTGTGGTGTTAGCTAGTGACAGCGCCCTCTTACCTATTAATATTCTACTTGTTGCCTTCGGGTTTTTAGCTTTAGTGCTCACCGGTAGTGGAGGTGCGCTAAGGGTTAATTGTTTTAATATACTTTTTAGCGTGCCTATTTTGTTTTATAATCCTTTCCTGTTACATTTTCAGCATGTAATAAGGTTCTTAGGACCAGTGGAGTTAGTAAGGCATTCTGACCATAAGAGCTTGGCTCTGATGTTTCAGTACTCCCCAACTGTACACCCTTCAGTTTCGCATTGTCCCTGGGTCACTCAGTGCTGCACAGAAGTTATATTTAAAAAAAACCTTTCTATTGGGTCTTACATCATCACGTGATAACATTACTTGCTGCTGCATGTGGCTCAAGTTAGTACTTTAGCACGTGATCACAGGGTCCTCAAGTGCTGTGTGCACTGCTGCTTAGAATAGTGACTGTCTGCCTGCCTGCCTGCCTGCCGATGCTGTGGTAACTATACTACTTTGTCTCAATCTGCAGTGCAGAGATCAGGTGGGTAACGGTGCTAAGTGAGACTATCACTGGACTGGGGGTGGGTGACCATTTACCATGTTACTAGCGGTGGCTCTGAGAGGAGAGCATAGTACACACGGTCAAAAAGTCAATAGTCAGAAAGGTCAGAAAGCTGCAGTTTTTTACTTTAGCAACTTGGCTTAAAGCTTTAACTCACAAGTTATTACAGTGAAAACTCCCTCTGAGCACATTACTGCTTATTCCACTAGAGCAGTTGCTACTTCTTGGGCCTATTGTAACGAGGCTTCTATTGATCAGCTACTTGGGGCGCGATCCGATATACGGCGTAGTTTTCGGCGCAAGCGAGGGAACCCGCGCCGCCCGTAATTTCACCTCGCACATCGGGCTATCCAATATACTGCGCCGTCAGATGCTAAAGTAGCGTAAGTAGGACAAACTGGCGTTGTTCCAAAAAGTGCGCAAATACACATTTTAGTTGTCACAAGTACTTACGCCAGTCTTTTGTTCACGTAAAGTCTCAATAAAGTGTAGTTTTATGAAAATTTGGCTAAGACTTTACCCGATACTCCATCTAAAACTGCGCCACGCAATTACGCTATTCAAAAGTCATATATAAACCCATGCGCAGCCGCCATTTTCTTTAGTGTGTTTGGATGGTTTGTTGAGCTACAGCACACAACAGTGAGTTAAGGATTAGTAAGAGTAGTGAGAGAGGCACAGCATAATAGTTAGTTAAGTCGGATTGTTGTTTGGGTAAGCTTGTACATTTACTTACACTTATTTTCACATATTGCACACATATTGCATACATACATATACAAAATACACAACACTTTTTTTTCTAACACCTCACACATTTTATTTCAATTTTACAGTGTGATAGGCTGAGTGTTTGGTTGTGATTGTGTGTGATTGAACTGGGAGTGAGTGTGAGTGTGTGTAGTTTGAGGATGTCAGGGAGAGGTAGGGCGGAGGGGAGGAGGGGAGCGGAGTTGCAGGGAGAGGAGTATTCTAGCGAACAGGAGGAGCAGCGGGGTCCCTGTCAGGGAGTTAGTGGAGTGGGGAGAGGGAGAGTTAGAAGGGATGATGGGAGGGGAGATGCCCAGAGACCAGGCACACTTAGAAGAGGGACAGAGGGTGCACATGGGGACAGAAGGGGGAGGAGGGAGAGGATAGGGAGGAACCCACACCAGGGACATCCCAGGGAGGAAGCCAGGTGGCCACAGAGGAGGAGCGCATGAGATGCCCAAATTTCTCATTTGATGAGAATGTTGCGCTAGTCCAGGCCATCATGGACAACCACAGTGCCCTCTTTAGCCAGGAGAAGGGCAGAGGCGTTTCCCGAAGGCGTAAGGACGCATGGTTGGCGTTAGAGGAGGCTGTAAACAGTATGGCCCCGCAGAGGAGGACTGTCGAGGGACTTAAAAAAAGGTGGAATGATTGCAAGAGGCGGGTGAAAGAGAAGATGGGCCAGGAAGCCATGCACCAGAGGGGAACAGGTGGTGGTCCACCCTTGGTTGCAAAATACAACGTATGGCAGGAGATGATACGGAACTCCCTGAGTATCACAGCAGTCCGTGGACTTCCAGGGGCTCGTGACTCAGGGGTTGCAACCACAGCACCTCATGCTGGTGAGTAACATCCCACACACCAGTATGATATGTATTTGAGATATAACATCCTTTAATGTCACACATTCATGTACACAATGAGGAGCATGGTATTTGGCCTACTAACAAAAACATCTACAATTATATTTGATATTAATGCTACTTAACACAATTCAATTCATGATATGAGGTAGAATAGTGCAATACTAACATGTCTCAGAGTAACACAGGCCACAAGCCACATGTAGAGTTTTCAGTAAATGGACACTATAGCCATCACAATACTTTTAGCTCAGAAAGCAGGTTCTGTGCCTACATCAGGCTAAAGTAAATTGTGTGACCATAGTGTAACTTAAAGAACACATTTTCACCATCACTGGCATGTACACATAACTCTTGTATGAAACACATACCTGTATACTGTGCAGATTAAAATCCCTCATATCACAAATCACATTGTGCACATGCATGTTATAGAGTTTGACATGAGAATGAGTATTGTCCCTAGCATGTATCAATGTATATTGTATGCCCACATGGACATATATATGACTGTACTAATCCCTATCATCATTTGACTCCTCCTCAGAACCTCCTGTCACCAGGCTGCAAACTGGCATGCCGCCACCTCCACCACCAGTCACAGCCATGCAGCCACGTCCACCACCAGTCACAGCCATGCAGCCACCTCCACCACCAGTCTTCAGGCAGCAACATGGACATTATGCTCCCAGGCCTCAGCAGGGTTGGATTGCCTCCGCTGAGGAGCCAGAAGTGATGCCACCACCATTGGCATACATCCCATGGCAAGATACTTGGCCTGAGGAATATCCTTTTGGCTTTGAGGGAGAGCCAAGTCAGCCACGAAGGGTCAATGTCTTTACCCCCCCCCCTTCAACACAATATCAGGCCAGTCATGGCTCTTCCACACAGGGGATGTCGCAAGGTATGCAAACTGGACAGGCTGAGTGGTCACACACTAGTCGTCAATGGGACTACCAATCCAGCCTGAGAACTCCATCATCCGCTTCCCTTGGGAGACCTCCACCATCCGCTTCCCTTGGGAGAGCTCTGCTATCCTCAGATGAGCATATAGCTGAGGTTGTCCCTGAAGTACCAGCAGCTGAAGTTATCTATGAAGCACCAGCAGCTGAAGTTATCCATGAGGCACCAACAGGTGAAGTTATCCAAGAAGCACCAGCAGCTGAAGTTATCCAAGAAGCACCAGCAGCTAAAGTTATCCATGAGGCACCAGCAGCTGAAGTTATCCATGAGGCACCAGCAGATAGAGCAGAACCTGCTCCAAGAATCATTGCTGCTCAAGAGCCTGTAGATCCACTGTATTCTCCCCTTGGCGAGGAATACATTTCACTCCAGAGGAGGATGATAACAAGCTGCGAGAGCATTCAAAGAGGCCAACAGAGTTTTCATAGGAGCCAAGAGAGGCTACTCAAGCGTAGCATCGAGCTGCAGAGGGACATTGCAGCCTCATTAAATGGAATTGTCCAAAATCAGTCTCAGATGATGAGAATCCAGTTTGATATGCAGCTGCAGATGGACAATAGATGGCGGGAACTAAAACCAACTCTTGGGTGTGTTGGTTGAGCACTTCACACACCAACAGGACACTGCCTCCAGCCTTTCATCTGTGGCCAGCACTCCAGAAGAATCATCTGAAGCTTCCCAAACCAGGAAAACCAGGAAATCCACTCCAGTCACCTCTGTCCCCTCATCCAAGAAGCAAAAAAAAAACCCACATATTCTTATAGTTCACCATAAATCTTGTCCTCTGTTATTTACCATATAATTGTCATCCACATCCATGTGAGGGGTGTTTTAGTACACTAATATTGTTAAAACATATAATAAGGCCTGTGTGGAAATGGCCCAAAAAAGGTAATATTATCCTGTTTCTAACATATTCTTGTAATATAACTCCCATCCACAATAGTTGTTTCTGAAGGGTACATATAGTAATATTCACTTGTAAGATGTAAATCAATGTATCTCACATCCAATCTAAATTGACCAATTGGTATATATAGTAGTGATGTTACTGATAGGGTAGGCATTATCAGGTGTTTTAAGTCTGCAGGTGAGAGGTTGTGGTGTGTGTGATTGGTTTAACACAATTGCAAAGAGGCAGCCTTCAAGAAGGTGTTAGAAATGATCATATGAGCCATCCTAGGTTTTACTTTCAACTACGAATACCAAGAGAACAAAGCAAGTGTTCAAATTAAATCTGAAAGTAATTTGAAATAACATGCCCTATTTAAAAGAAGAAGGTTTTCTTTGGACTTGACTGTCCCTTTATATATTTTGGCATCAGTGCCAAGCTGTGTTAGCATTAGAATAAATTACACTCCAGTGGGTTCTAAAGAGATGAAGGTAATCCAATTAAAAGTAAATAAGCAAGTATATGTCCACAATGTGATAAAGTACCTACAAGCTCAATCCATTTGACTATTTCAAATACACAAATAAACCTTAAAAAAGCAATATCATAGTATGCTGTACCTTTAACCTTGAGATGCTGCTTAAATGTATGTGTTTGTTAAGGCTTCCAGGGAGTTACGTTGTTTTTTTAGTCAGTGCAAGGGAGATGAGAATGGAGTAGAATTTCTGAAATCTGCGCGCGTAAGTCCTTACGCTGTATATTGGATACCAAACTGCGTGTTTTGTATGTCAGTTTATGGGTAAAAATAATACGGGCGAAGGCAGAAATATACGCGCGTAACTTCTAGGTTACGCCGTATATGTGATACCAAACCCGTGCAAAATTTGGCATCGCCGGCTTTTGCAGGCGACGCTGCATATCAGATCGGGCCCTTGGTCTTCTGTACACACTTTTTCTAAGTTTAATCACTTTGATGCGGGTGCTTTTCTGAGGCTGCCTTTGGCAGGTAAGGTCTTCAGGCTTGCCTTTACTGCCCCTTCTTATTCAAGGTGGTCTTATGGACTACACAGCTTGATACCCACACCTGATAACTGGATTCTCACCATCTGATGAAAGAAAAAAATAACATTTATGCTTACCTTAACTTTTTTTTAAAAAATGTGAGAGTGAGAGTCCATGAGCCCCACACTTTTGTTTGTTCAGGTGGCGGCAATACTTGTTTTGCACTTCTTTGTCCCACTTTATCTTTCCTGCTTTTCTATTTTCCTCATCTGCTTGGCTACATGTATGACTGAGGATCATGGGAAGTGGGAGGGATTTAAAGCTCTGGAGTGTCTTTTGCTCCTTCCTAGTGGTCAGGAGGGGAATATTCCCACACGTGATAACTTGTGGACTTCTCACCATCTTAAAAGTAATCAGGTAAGCATACATTTTGTTTTTATGATGCAAATAAAGCATGCAATTTTAAACAACTTTCCAGTTTACTTCTATAATCTTATTTTGTTCTTTTGGTATCCTTTATTAAAAACCATATTTAGACTCAGGAGTAGCAATGCACTACTGTGAACTAGCTGCAAATTGGTGACTGCATATATGTAGCTTCTCATTGGTTTATACACCCTCAACAAAGGATACCAAAAGAATGAAGCAAATGTTATAATAGAAGTAAGTTGGAAAGCTGTTTAAATCTGTATTTTTTTTCTGAACAATGAAAAAACATGTTGGCTTTTGAATCCCTACATTTGTTATTTGTTCTTTATTTCTATTTTTGCTGAAAATACAAAGTTGTGTAAGGTAATTAGGCCGGTGCAGGGTGTAATTGCTTTGCAAGGGGATTCAAAAAAATTGGAAGAATTGACAGGAAAATATAAAATGAGATTTAATACTGGTAAAAGTATGGTTCTACATTTTGGAATTAAAATATGCAGGCAAACTAATATTTAAATTGGACTAGACTTAGCCAAACAGAGGAGGAAAGGGGTTGGAGTATACTTATAGATTATAAAATATGTATGAGTGTGCAATGCAGAGCAGCCTTTTCTAAGGCTAATACGATACTAGCATGTATTAAAAGAGACAGTGATGCAAGGGAGGACCTCACCTTAACTATGGAGTGCAGTTCTGGAGACTAATTTCAAAAAAGGTCTTTGCATAAATAGAAACACTTTAGAGAAGGGCCTCAAAACTAATAAGTGGAATAGAGGAATTAGACTATGAGGAGAGGCTAGTCAAACTGGGTCTGTTTTCTGTAGAAAAAAAGGTGTTTGAGATGGGATATGATTACTTTATATAAATATATCCAAGGCCCATATACAAAAGCTTTGTTTATTCCAATGGAATTGTTTGTGACAATAGATCACAATTTTAGGCTAGAGGAAAGAAGATTTGTTCTCCAGAAACAGCAATGGTTTTTCATTGTAAGAGTAATCAAATTGCAGAACACCTTGCTTAAAGGGACACTGAACCCACATTTTTCTTTTGTGATTCAGATAGAGCATGAAATTTTAAGCAACTTTCTAATTGACTCCTATTATCAATTTTTCTTCGTTCTCTTGCTATCTTTATTTGAAAAAGAATGCATCTAAGCTTTTTTTTGGTTCAGAACTGTGGACATCACTTTTTTATTGGTGAATTAATTTATTCACCAATCAGCAAGAACAACCCAGGTTGTTCACCAAAAATGGTCCGGCATCTAAACTTACATTCTTGCATTTCAAATAAAGATACCAAGAGAATGGAGAAAAGTTAATAATAGGAGTACATTAGAAAGTTGCTTAAAATTTCATGCTCTATTTGAATCACAAAAGAAAAAATTTGGGTTCAGTGTCCCTTTAAGGAGGTAGTGAATGCCAATAACAGATACATTTCACAATGACTTAGATACATTTCTGTTTAGAAACAAAAATCAGGGATATGAATGCTTGTGTTAAATGGGTGTGTCAGGAACAATCTGATTTAAAAAGATAACAGAAGCAATCCCCGTGTAAAATCGGACGACATCAGTCCAAATAGTTAAAGCGTGAAACATAATGTAGAGAAAGTTCAAAAAGCCATAGTTGATTCTAAACTCTAATTATGATTTTGTTACTTGAGTAAAAAGTCACTGGTGTAATATCGCCTATCCCATACTGTAAAACATTGGTCTACTGTGTCCAGTTGTGTCACAGTCTATGACATAACTGTAAAAGTTGGGCTAAACAGAGAGGGTAGGGAAGTCCTCATGCGACTTGGTTAAAGCCAGGTGTATAGTCCTGGTAGACCCCGTCTCGGAATGGTGATTTACGTCACGGGTAGGTCCCCTCCTATTGGCTGTAGCATTGAGGCAACAGGTAATGCATAGGTGGGAAGTGCTTGCCACCGCACAGTAATGTATAATAAGGACTGGCAAGTAGGCACTGAATGAGCTGCCAACTGTTGACACAATGATAAAATGAATAAAAAAACGAGCAGCTCAAGGTGAAAAAATAGTATTTATTGGTCTAAGCCAACATCTTACATTTGAGGTTCACTACAGAATAATCTGTTGCGTATCGTGCATATGCACATGCGCTTCATCAGAGGTTAATGATTCACATGGTCATGGTACATTTTAAATACCAAAGGAGCCAATAGAAATATTAGAATATTAGCCAATGAGTTGTAAACACTTGCAACAAAATATCTATCAGCTTAAACTTGAATGCATTGTGTCAAAATGACTTCTAATTGCAAACGTATAATGACATATCCTAATGTGTCTAAATACAAAGGTTAAAAAGTATAAATTAAAATTCAGATAAAGAAAAAGAAGTTTGAAGAATGAATATACAAAGAAAAAAATACAAATAATACAAATAAGAATAATAAAATAAAAATATAGGGCGATATTACATATACGGTGCAGGCTTCACCTCGCACATCTGGGTATTACATAAACCCTGCCGGCAGTTCATAAAGGGCCGTAAGCCGGATAAACTAGCGATGTCCACAAATGTGCGTAAATACAAATTTCTGGAGTCGCCAGTGACTTACGGCACTTTAGAAACTGCCGGCGCCTAAGAAAAGAAAAAAAAAACAGCAAATCTCCCGTAACAGTCTTACCTGCCTCCCAAAAATAAACCAGACATGTCAAAACCCCTATATCTGCCATCAAACCCACATCGGAACTAATAATAAAAGTATTAACCCCTAAACCGACAACCCCCCACAAAGCAATATGCCTAATTAATCTATTAACCCCTAATCCGCAATTCACACACATCGCAAACTACCTAATAAAAGTATTAACCCCTAAATCCGCCAACCCCCAACATCGCAAACTACCTATTAAAACTATTAACCCCTTACAGTCAAACCCCCACAACGCAAATAACTAACAGCTAGATTACGAGTTTTGCGGTATGAGTGAAAAAGCAGCGTTAAGGCTCTTTTTCACTACCGCTGCTATTACGAGTCTTTCAGGTTTAGGTGCACCGCACACTTTTTTGGCCGAAACGCAACGTAACTACAGCAGCTTTTAAAAAGTCCTTTTTCAATGGGACTTCCACAGCGCCGGTATTATTAAGTCTGCCTGGGAGGCCAAAAAGTGAGCAGTACAGCCTATACCTTCAAGATTTATACCGTAAACTGAAAGTCAGTAGTTATGAGAATTACCATAATTCCGTACCATAGCCACAGCCGTACCATAAAACTCATAACTAAAGTGCTAAAAAGTACACTAACACTCATAAACTACCTATTAACCCCTAAACTGAGGCCCACCCGCATTGCAAACACTAAAATAAAATTATTAACCCCTAATCTGCCGCTCCGGACATCGCCGCTACTATAATAAACATATTAACCCCTAAACCGACGCACTCCTGCATTGCAAACACTAGTTAAATATTATTAACCCCTTATCTCCCGCCCCCGACCTCGCCGCCACCTACATCATACTTATTAATCCCTAATCTGCCGCCCCCAATATCACCACCACCACCTACATTACAGTTATTAACCTCTAATCTGCCGCCCGACACCTCCGACACCTACATTACACTTATTAACCCCTAATCTGCCGTCCCTAACATCGCCGCCACCTACCTACATTTATTAACCCCTAATCTTCCACCCCCAACGTCGCCGCCACTATACTAAAGTTATTAACCCCTAACCCTAAGTCTAACCCTAACACCCACTAACTTTAATGTAATTAAAATAAATCTAAATAAAATCTACTATTAATAACTAAATAATTCCTATTTAAAACTAAATACTTACCTGTAAAATAAACCCTAAGCTAGCTACAATATAAATAATAGTTACATTGCATCTAGTTTAGGTTTTATTTTTATTTCACAGCTAAGTTTGTATTTATTTTAACTAGGTAGACTAGTTAGTAAATAGTTATTAACTACCTAGTTAAAATAAATACAAATTTACCTGTAAAATAAAACCTAACCTGAGTTACAATAACACCTAACCTTACACTACAATTAAATAAATTACATTTATTAAATACAATTAACTGAATTACAAAAAAACAAACACTAAATTACACAAAATAAAAAAGAAATTATCAAATATTTAAACTAATTACACCTAATCTAATAGCCCTATCAAAATAAAAAAAAAACCTAGCCTAAACTAAACTACCAATAGCTCTTAAAAGGGAGTTTTGCGGGGCATTGCCCCAAAGAAATCAGCTCTTTTACCTGTAAAAAAAAATACAAACACCCCCCAACAGTAAAACCCACCACCCACAATTAGTTTATTTTATGTAATGTTAGACTTTTTTTATGTTTTGTAATCTTAGAAAAATTAAATTTTTTATTTTTTTATTTTTAAGTAATGTTAGCTTTTTTATTTTAATTGTAACTTAGTATTTTTTAATTGAGGTAATTGGGGATAATTTAGGGGATGTTAGGTTAGAGGGCATAGTAATTTAATTAGTTTTTTGTGTTGTGGGGGTTTGGTGGATTAGGGGTTAATAGATTTTTTAGGACTATTGCGTTGTGTGGGTTTGGCGGATTAGGGGTTAATAGATTAATTAGGTTTATTGTGTTGTGGGTTTATGGCGGATTAGGGGTTAATATACTTTATTAGGTTTATTGTTGTGTGGGTTAATGGCGGATTAGGGGTTAATATACTTTTTTAGGTTTATTGCAATGTGGATTAATGGCAGGAGAGGGTTTAATATACTTTATTAGGTTTATTGCGATGTGGGTTAATGGCGGATTAGGGGTTAATATACTTTATTAGTTATTGCGGTAGGGGATTGCGGTTGATCAGTAGATAGATATTGCGCATGCGTTAGATGTTAGTTAATATTTTCAGGCAGTTACGGGAGTTACGGTGCTCACATACTCAGCACAAGTCTTGCTGCTCCTGCCTATGTGTGGCGAGGTGAAAATGGAGTAAAATGTCTCCATTTTTGCCGCGTAAGTCCCTGTGCTGAATATGTAATACCGATTTGCAACGCTTTTCTATGTTAGCTTATGGAAGTAAAAATTGCGGCTGACAGGTGAAATATACGTGCCACATTTATATGCAACGCTGTATATGTGATACCCAAACCGCGTAAAAACCGGCGTCGCCGGCTTTTGCTGGCAACGCCGCATATGTAATCTTGCCCATAGTTGTTACTTCAAGTCTAACTCTCTATCTACACAAACCTCCGATATCTAGACATGGCTCGTGTTCTAAAACTAACTGCAAAACAGAAATATAAGAAAGAAAAATGTATGTTATAAAGGACAATATATCACATTGTTATTAAATAATAATCTGACAGCAAGATTACTGGCATAAAGTCTCATTCATTTCTTCTGGTGACCTAGTGCAAAGTATCCAAAAAAATTCTCTCCTCAAAAGAATGGTTAATCTTTCACCTCCTTTGGGACTTTGTAAATAGTCTCTATACCAGTAAACAAGAAATGTTTGGTGCCTTCCCTATGTATAAGAAAATGTTTATCTACTGGTGTCCTTGGATTGATTTTTGCCCAATGAAAGCAAATCTTCCCGTATCCTGTCCTTAAGATGATGAGTAGTTATACAAACATATTAATAGAGGCATCACTTGCAAGTTATTAAAGGGACATAAAAACCAAAATGTTTCTTTCATGATACAGATAGAAAATACAATTTTAAAAAAGTTTCCAGTTTACCTTTATTATCAAGTATTGTCTGCAGTACTGCATGCAGCAGTTTTGCAACAGTGTTATACATTAGCAAGAGCACTAGATAGCAGCACTATTTCCTGTTGTAGTGCTTCAGGCATGTGCATGCTACCTAGCTAGAATTCTCTACAACAAAGAATAACAAGAGAACAAAGCTGTCATATTCCAGCGAGTAGGCTCTGAAGTAGGGAGCTGTTGCACTGAGGTACCAGGTTCAGTATTCTGTGATTTACTATTTTTAGGCATAGTAATACACAAAAGGAGATAGACAATCAGGATATGTTCAAAATCTGCAGGATGTTTATTACACTGGAACAGAATGGCAGAATAATTTGACAGGCATTAAATAGTACACAGTACAGGCATTTTGTAGACATAGCAATAGCAGGCAAGATACATAGATATGCTGTAGACAGGAAACTGTACAAAAGCAGACTGGATACAAATATATGCTGTAGTCAGGTAACTCTGTAATAGCAGGCAGGATACGTAGATATAGTAACATAGTAGATGAGGTTGAAAAAAGACCGAAGTCCATCGGGTTCAACCTATACAGATCTAAAATACTTACAAAAAGCTCCAGTTAATTTTAAATAATCCCACTAAAAGGTGACCCATTTAATACTAGCAATCATATCTATGAATTTTGTTTATAGACAGAACTGTATACAATTTTTTTTAAATGTATCTAGGGTATTGGCATTCACTACCTCCTTTGGCAATGAGTTCCACAATTTTATTGCTCTTACAGTGAGAAAACGTTTCCATTGCAGGAGATTAAATATTCTTTCATCCAACCTTAAATTGTGACCTCTTTTCACAAACAATTGTCTTGGAATAAACAGAGCTTCTGCCATCTCTGTATATGGGCCTTGAATATATTTATAAAAGGTAATCATGTCACCTCTGAAGCGCCTTTTTTCTAAAGAAAACAGACCGAGTTTGGCTAGCCTCTCCTCATAGCTTAAATTCTCCAATCCACTTATTAGCTTTGTGGCCCTTCTCTGAATTTTTTCTGGTTCTACAATATATTTTTTAGCGATCGGTCCCCAGAACTGCACTTCATACTCAAGGTGAGGTCTTACCAAGGCTTTATATAGTGACAGAATTATGCTTTCCTCCCTTGAATCAATGCCTCTTTTCATACATGCCAGTATCTTATTAGCCTTTGAAGCCGCTGCCCTGCATTGTGCACCCATCTTTAGCTTGTTATCTATTACTACTCCCAAATCCCTTTCCTCCTCTGTTTGGCTAAGTCTTGTCCCATTTAAATAATAATTTGCCTGCTTATTTTTAAGCATTTTTTTTTGTGAGGCCAAAAAGTGAGCGGTACAGCCTAAAATGACAAGATCCGTACCATTATCTAAAGTTAGTAGTTATGAGTTTTACGTTACAAAGCTGTACCATAAATCTCATAACTAAAGTGTCAAAAAGTGCACTAACACCCATAAACTACCTATTAACCCCTAAACCGATGCCCTCCCGCATCGCAAACACTATAATAAATTTATAAACCCCTAATCTGCTGCTCCCGATATCGCTGCCACTTTAAAAAAATATTAACTCCTATTCCGCCACTTCCCGACATCGTTATAATAAAATTATTAACCCTTAAACTGCCACAATACCGCATCGCAAACACTATTTAAATATTATTAACCCCTAATCTGCCGTCCGCCCACACCGCCGCTATAATAAACCTATTAACCACTAAAACGCAAGCCCCCCACAACAAAACGATACTATCATAAAATATTAACCCCTAAACCTCTGGCCTCACACATCACTACATAAATATATTAACCCCTAAACCTAACACTAACGTAACCCTAATCCTAACGTAACCCTAAGCCTAACACCCCCTAACTTAAATATAATTAAAATAAATCTAAATAAAACTTACAATTATTACCTAAATAATTCCTATTTAAAAATAAATACCTATAAAATAAAACCTAAGCTAGCTGCATAATAATAATATTGTAGCTATCTTAGGTTTTATTTTTATTTCACAAGTAAGTTTGTATTTATTTTAACTATGTAGACTAGTTAGTAAATAGTTATTAACTATTTACTAGCTACCTAGTTAAAATAAATACTAATTTCTTTCATGTAATTGGCAAGAGTCCATGAGCTAGTGACGTATGGGATATACAATCCTAACAGGAGGGGCAAAGTTTCCCAAACCTCAAAATGTCTATAAATACACCCCTCACCACACCCACAATTCAGTTTTTACAAACTTTGCCTCCTATGGAGGTGGTAAAGTAAGCTTGTGCTTGATTTTCTGAGTTGATATGCGCTTCTCAGCATTTTGAAGCCCAATTCCTCTCAGAGTACAGTGAATGTCAGAGGGATGTGAAGGGAGTACCACCTATTGAATTTTATGGTTTTCCTTGTGGGAAATCTTTTTCATAGGTTCTCTGTTATCGGTCGTAGAGATTCATCTCCTACCTCCCTTTTCAGATCGACGATATACTCTCATATTCCATTACCTCTACTGATAACTGTTTCAGTACTGGTTTGGCTATCTGCTATTTGTGGATGGGTGTCTTTTGGTAAGTATGTTTTCATTACTTAAGACACTCTCAGCTATGGTTTGGTATAAAGTTCTAAATATATGTATTGTACATATACATTTGCCATGAGTCAGGTTAATGTATATTTCCTTTTGCAGACTGTCCGTTTCATATTTGGGAATAAAAACATATTTAGGAAAATATTTTTCTTACCTGGGGTATAGTCTTTTTTCAAATTGACTGCTTTTTCATAAAATTTTCGCGGGCAAAATTAGGCTCGATAGGTCGCAAAATGCTGATGTTTATTGCGTTATTGTTGGTGCGAGAATATTTTTGGTGCAAAGGTACGTCCGGTGAAGCAAATTCATCATTTCCGGGGTCTTAGTTGACTCCGAGTTTCCTTGCACAAGTTTGCGTCTGCAATTACGCAAGTGTGTCATTTCCGGATGTTGTTAGCACCAACAAATTTCATTTTGCGTTGTGCGTCATACTTGGCACTAAATAATTTTATTATTTAAAACCCCATTCCTATATGCCTCTTGCCTTTTTTCTATGTCAGAGGGCTATGCTTTTTACATTTTTTTCCCATTCCTGAAACTGCCATATAAGGAAATTGAAAATTTTGCTTTATATGTTGTTTTTTCTCTTACATTTGCAAGATGTCTCAATCTGATCCTGTCTCAGAAACCACTGTTGTAACCCTGCTGCCTGATAACAGTTCTACCAAATCTAAGTGTATTTGTTGTAAATTTGTGGAGATTATATCTCCAGCTGTGGTATGTAATAGTTGTCATGATAAGCTTTTACATGCAGAGAATGTATCCATCAGTAATAGTACAATGCCTGTTGTTCCTTCAACATCTAATGTACATGATATTCCTGTGAATATAAAAGATTTTATTGCTGATACGATTCAGAAGGCTTTGTCTGCTATCCCGCCTTCTAATTAACGAGAAAAGGTATTTTAAAACTTCTCATAAAGTTGACGAAATTTCAAATGAATGACAACATACTGAATTATCCTCCTCTGATGAGGATTTATCTGATTCAGAAGATCCTTCCTCAGATATTGACACTGACAAATCTACTTATTTATGTAAAATAGAGTATATTCATTCCTTGTTAAAAGAGGTGTTGATTACATTGGATATTGAGGAAACTAGTCCTCTTGATACTAAAACTAGTAAACGTTTAAATTCTGTTTATAAACCTCCTGTGGTTACTCCAGAGGTTTTTCCAGTTCCTGATGCTATTTCTGATATGATTTCTAAGGAATGGAATAGGCCTGGTACTTCTTTTATCCCTTCTTCAAGGTTTAAAAAATTGTATCCTTTACCAGCAGTTAGATTGGAGTTTTGGGAAAAGATCCCCAAAGTTGATGGGGCTATTTCTACTCTTGCCAAACGTACTACTATTCCTATGGAAGATGGACTATCCCATGGACAGATGCAAGTCTTTCAGGTTGGGGAGCTGTCTGTGGATCTCTGACAGCACAAGGGATTTGGAAATCTCAAGAGGCGAGGTTACCAATCAATATTTTAGAACTCTGTGCTATTTTCAGGGCTCTTCAGATTTGGTCTCTGTTGAAGAGAGAACCGTTCATTTGTTTTCAGACAGACAATATAACAACTGTGGCATATGTCAATCATCAGGGAGGGACTCACAGTCCCCAAGCTATGAAAGAAGTATTTTGGATACTTGCTTGGGCGGAATCCAGCTCCTGTCTAATTTCTGTGGTTCATATCCCAGGTGTAGACAATTGGGAAGCAGATTATCTCATCCATCAGACTTTACATCCGGGGAGTTGTCGCTCCATCCAGATGTGTTTTCTCAGATTGTTCAGATGTGGGGTTTTCCAGAAATAGATCTGATGGCTTCCCATCTAAACAAGAAACTTCCCAGATACCTGTCCAGGGATTCTCAGGCGGAAGCAGTGGATGCACTGACACTTCCTTGGTGTTACCAACCTGCTTATATCTTCATGCCTCTAGTTCTTCTTCTAAGAGTGATCTCCAAGATTATCATGGAACAATCGTTTGTGTTGCTGGTAGCTCCAGCATGGCCTCACAGGTTTTGGTATTGCGAATCTTGTTCGGATGTCCAGTTGCCAACCTTGGCCACTTCCTTTAAGACCAGACCTTCTGTCTTAAGGTCCGTTTTTCCATCAGGATCTCAAATCATTAAATTTGAAGGTATGGAAATTAAACACCTAGTGCTTAGTCATAGTGGTTTCTCTGACTCAGTGATTAATACTATGTTACAGGCTCATAAATCTGTTTCTAGGAAGATTTATTATCAAGTTTGGAAGACTTATATTTCATGGTGTTCTTCTCATAAATTCTCCTGGCATTCTTTTAGAATTCCTAGAATTTTACAGTTTCTTCAGGATGGTTTGGATAAAGGTCTGTCTGCAAGTTCCTTGAAGGGACAAATCTCTGCTCTTTCTGTTTTATTTCACAGAAAGATTGCTAAACTTCCTGATATTCACTGTTTTGTACAGGCTTTGGTCCGTATCAAGCCTGTCATTAAATCAATCTCTCCTCCTTGGAGTCTTAATTTGGTTTTGAAGGCTTTACAGGCTCCTCCATTTGAGCCTATGCATTCTTTGGACATTAAACTACTTTCTTGGAAAGTGTTGTTCCTTTTGGCCATCTCTTCTGCTAGAAGAGTTTCCAAATTATCTGCTCTTTCTTTCATGTAATTAGCAAGAGTCCATGAGCTAGTGACGTATGGGATATACATTCCTACCAGGAGGGGCAAAGTTTCCCAAACCTTAAAATGCCTATAAATACACCCCTCACCACACCCACAATTCAGTTTTACAAACTTTGCCTCCGATGGAGGTGGTGAAGTAAGTTTGTGCTAGATTCTACGTTGATATGCGCTCCGCAGCAAGTTGGAGCCCGGTTTTCCTCTCAGCGTGCAGTGAATGTCAGAGGGATGTGAGGAGAGTATTGCCTATTTGAATGCAGTGATCTCCTTCTACGGGGTCTATTTCATAGGTTCTCTGTTATCGGTCGTAGAGATTCATCTCTTACCTCCCTTTTCAGATCGACGATATACTCTTATATATACCATTACCTCTGCTGATTCTCGTTTCAGTACTGGTTTGGCTTTCTACAAACGTGTAGATGAGTGTCCTGGGGTAAGTAAATCTTATTTTCTGTGACACTCTAAGCTATGGTTGGGCACTTTATTTATAAAGTTCTAAATATATGTATTCAAACATTTATTTGCCTTGACTCAGAATGTTCAACATTCCTTATTTTTCAGACAGTCAGTTTCATATTTGGGATAAATGCATTTGTTTCAATCATTTTTTCTTACCTTAAAAAATTTGACTTTTTCCCTGTGGGCTGTTAGGCTCGCGGGGGCAGAAAATGCTTCATTTTATTGCGTCATTCTTGGCGCAGACTTTTTTGGCGCAAATTTTTTTTTCTGTTTCCGGCGTCATACGTGTCGCCGGAAGTTGCGTCATTTTTTGACGTTTTTTTTGCGTCAAAAATGTCGGCGTTCCGGATGTGGCGTCATTTTTGGCGCCAAAAGCATTTAGGCGCCAAATAATGTGGGCGTCTTTTTTGGCGCTAAAAAATATGGGCGTCATTTTTGTCTCCACATTATTTAAGTCTCATTTTTTATTGCTTCTGGTTGCTAGAAGCTTGTTCACTGGCATTTTTTTCCCATTCCTGAAACTGTCATTTAAGGAATTTGATCAATTTTGCTTTATATGTTGTTTTTTTCTTTTACATATTGCAAGATGTTCCACGTTGCAACTGAGTCAGAAGATACTTCAGGAAAATCACTGCACAGTGCTGGAGCTACCAAGCTAAGTGTATCTGCTATAAACTTTTGGTATCTGTTTCTCCAGCTGTTATTTGTATTGCATGTCATGTCAAACTTATTAATGCAGATAAAATTTCCTTTAGTACTGTTACATTACCTGTTGCTGTTCCGTCAACATCTAATTTTCAGAGTGTTCCTGATAACATAAGAGATTTTTATTTTTTAAATCCATTAAGAAGGCTATGTCTGTTATTTCTCCTTCTAGTATACATAAAAGTCTTTTAAAACTTCTCTTTTTTCAGATGAATTTTTAAATGAACATCATCATTCTGATACTGATAATGGTTCTTCTGGTTCAGAGGTTTCTGTCTCAGAGGTTGATGCTGATAAATCTTTGTATTTGTTCAAGATGGAATTTATTCGTTCTTTACTTAAGAAGTATTATTTGCATTAGAAATAGAGGATTCTGGTCCTCTTGATACTAAATGTAAACGTTTAAATAAGGTTTTTAAATCTCCTGTAGTTATTCCAGAAGTGTTTTATCTCCCTGATGCTATTTCTGAAGTAATTTCCAGGGAATGGAATAATTTGGGTAATTTATTTACTCCTTCTAGACGTTTAAGCAAATTATATCCTGTGCCATCTGACAGATTAGAGTTTTTTGGGACAAAAATCCCTAAGGTTATGGGGCTGTCTCTACTCCTGCTAATGTACTACTATTCAGGTAATCTTCTTAGACCTGCTATATTTTTAGCGGATGTTGCTGCAGCTTCAACTTTTTGGTTAGAAGCTTTAGCGCAACAAGTAACAGATCATAATTTTATAGCATTATTATTATTCTATAACATGCTAATAATTTTATTGGTGATACCATCTTTTGATATCATTAGAGTTGATGTCAGGTATATGTCTCTAGCTATTTTAGCTAAAAAAGCTTTATGGATTAAACTTGGAATGCTGACATGTCTTCTAAGTCAACTTTGCTTTCCCTTTCTTTCCAGGGTAAATAATCATTTTCGTTCCTTTCCTCACAACAAGGAACAAAAGCCTGATCCTTCATCCTCAGGAGCGGTATCAGTTTGGAAACTATTTCCAGTTTGGAATATATCCAAGCCTTATAGAAACCTATAGCCAGCTCCTAAGTACCTATGAAGGTGCAGCCCTTATTCCAGCTCAGCTGGTATGGGGCAGATTACGTTTTCTTCAAAGAAATTTGGATCAATTCCGTTCTTAATCTCTGGTTTCAGAAACATTGTTTCAGAAAGGTACAGAATTGGCTTCAGTTAAGGCCTCCTGCTAAGAGATTCTTTTCTTTCCCGTGTCCCAGTTAACACAGCAAAGGCTCAGCATTTCTGAAATGTGTTTCAGATCTAGAGTTGGCTGGAGTATTTATGCCAGTTCCAGTTCTGGAACAGGGGCTGGGGTTTTATTTTATCTCTTCATTGTACCAAAGAAGGTCAATTCCTTCAGACCAGTTCCGGATCTATCATTATTGAATCGTTATGTTAGGATACCAACATTCAGAATGGTTACTGTAGGACTATCCTGCCTTTTGTTTAGCAAGGGCATTATATGTCTACAATAGATTTACAGGATGTGTATCTGCATATTCCGATTCATCCAGATCACTTTTAGTGTCTGAGATTCTCTTTTTAGACAAGCATTACCAGTTTTGTGGCTCTACAGTTTGGCCTAGCCTCAGTTCCAAGAATTTTTTTCAATGGTTCTCGGTGCCCTTCTTTCTGTAATCAGAGAATAGGGTTTTGGTATTTCCTTATTTGGACGATATCTTGGTACTTGCTCAGTCTTCTCATTTTCGAAGAATCTCATACGAATCGACTTGTGTTGTTTCTTCAAGTTCATGGTTGGAGGATCAATTTACCAATCAGTTCATTGATTCCTCAGACAAGGGTAACCTTTTTAGGTTTCTAGATAAATTTAGTGTCTATGACTCTGTCCTTGTCAGACAAGAGAAGTTTAACATTGATATCAGCTTGTCACAACCTTCAGTCACAATCATTCCCTTTGGTAGCCTTATGCATGGAAATGTTGGGTCTTAGGACTGCCGCATCAGATGCGATCTCCTTTGCTCGTTTTCACATGCGACCTCTTCAGCTCTGTATGCTGAACCAATGGTGCAGGGATTCCTCAAAGATATCTCTATTAATATCTTTAAACCGATTTTACGACACTCTCTGACATGGTGGACAGATCACCATCGTTTAGTTCAGGGGGCTTCTTTGTTCTTCCGACCTGGACTATAATCTCAACAGATGCAAGTCTTACAGGTTGGGGAGCTGTGTGGGGGTATCTGACGGCACAAGGGGTTTGGGAATCTCAGGAGGTGAGATTTCCGATCAATATTTTAGAACTCCGTGCAATTTTCAGAGCTCTTCAGTCTTGGCCTCTTCTGAAGAGAGAGTTGTTCATTTGTTTTCAGATAGACAATGTCACAACTGTGGCATACATCAATCATCAAGGAGGGACTCACAGTCCTCTGGCTATGAAAGAAGTATCTCGAATTTTGGTTTGGGCGGAATCCAGCTCCTGTCTAATCTCTGCGGTTCATATCCCAGGTATGGACATTTGGAAAGCGGATTATCTCAGTCGCCAAACGTTGCATCCGGGCGAATGGTCTCTTCACCCAGAGGTATTTCTTCAGATTGTTCAAATGTGGGAACTTCCAGAAATAGATCTGATGGCTTCTCATCTAAACAAGAAACTTCCCAGGTATCTGTCCAGATCCCGGGATCCTCAGGCGGAGGCAGTGGATGCATTATCACTTCCTTGGAAGTATCATCCTGCCTATATCTTTCCGCCTCTAGTTCTTCTTCCAAGAGTAATCTCCAAGATTCTGAAGGAATGCTCGTTTGTTCTGCTGGTAGCTCCGGCATGGCCTCACAGGTTTTGGTATGCGGATCTTGTCTGGATGGCCTCTTGCCAACCGTGGACTCTTCCGTTAAGACCAGACCTTTTGTCTCAAGGTCCTTTTTTCCATCAGGATCTGAAATCCTTAAATTTAAAGGTATGGAGATTGAACACTTGATTCTTGGTCAAAGAGGTTTCTCTGACTCTGTGATTAATACTATGTTACAGGCTCGTAAATCTGTATCCAGAGAGATATATTATAGAGTCTGGAAGACTTATATTTCTTGGTGTCTTTCTCATCATTTTTCTTGGCATTCTTTTAGAATACCGAGAATATTACAGTTTCTTCAGGATGGTTTAGATAAGGGTTTGTCCGCAAGTTCCTTGAAAGGTCAAATCTCTGCTCTTTCTGTTCTTTTTCACAGAAAGATTGCTATTCTTCCTGATATTCATTGTTTTGTACAAGCTTTGGTTCGTATAAAGCCTGTCATTAAGTCAATTTCTCCTCCTTGGAGTTTGAATTTGGTTCTGGGGGCTCTTCAAGCTCCTCCATTTGAACCTATGCATTCATTGGATATTAAATTACTTTCTTGGAAAGTTTTGTTCCTTTTGGCCATCTCTTCTGCCAGAAGAGTTTCTGAATTGTCTGCTCTTTCTTGTGAGTCTCCTTTTCTGATTTTTCATCAGGATAAGGCGGTGTTGCGAACTTCTTTTGAATTTTTACCTAAGTTGTGAATTCCAACAACATTAGTAGAGACATTGTGGTTCCTTCATTATGTCCTAATCCTAAGAATTCTAAGGAGAAATCGTTGCATTCTTTGGATGTTATTAGAGTTTTGAAATATTATGTTGAAGCTACTAAGTCTTTCCGAAAGACTTCTAGTTTATTTGTTATCTTTTCCGGTTTTAGAAAGGCCAGAAAACTTCTGCCATTTCTTTGGCATCTTGGTTGAAATCTTTAATTCATCTTGCCTATGTTGAGTCGGGTAAGACTCCGCCTCATAGGATTACAGCTCATTCTACTAGGTCAGTTTCTACTTCCTGGGCGTTTAGGAATGAAGCTTCGGTTGATCAGATTTGCAAAGCGGCAACTTGGTCCTCTTTGCATACTTTTACCAAATTCTACCATTTTGTTGTATTTTCTTCTTCTGAAGCAGTTTTTGGTAGAAAAGTACTTCAGGCAGCGGTTTCAGTTTGAATCTTCTGCTTATGTTTTTCATTAAACTTTATTTTGGGTGTGGATTATTTTCAGCAGGAATTGGCTGTCTTTATTTTATCCCTCCCTCTCTAGTGACTCTTGTGTGGAAAGATCCACATCTTGGGTAGTCATTATCCCATACGTCACTAGCTCATGGACTCTTGCTAATTACATGAAAGAAAACATAATTTATGTAAGAACTTACCTGATAAATTCATTTCTTTCATATTAGCAAGAGTCCATGAGGCCCGCCCTTTTTTTGTGGTGGTTATGATTTTTTTGTATAAAGCACAATTATTCCAATTCCTTATTTTATATGCTTTCGCACTTTTTTCTTATCACCCCACTTCTTGGCTATTCGTTAAACTGAATTGTGGGTGTGGTGAGGGGTGTATTTATAGGCATTTTAAGGTTTGGGAAACTTTGCCCCTCCTGGTAGGAATGTATATCCCATACGTCACTAGCTCATGGACTCTTGCTAATATGAAAGAAATGAATTTATCAGGTAAGTTCTTACATAAATTATGTTTTTTTGTGAATCTCCTTTTCTGATTTTCTATCAGGATAAGGCAGTTTTGCAGACTTCATTTAAATTTCTACCTAAGGTTGTGAATTCTAACAACATTAATAGAGACATTGTTATTCCTTCTTTGTGTCCTAATCCTAAGAATTCTTTGGAGAGATTGTTACATTTTTTGGATGTTGTAAGAGCTTTGAAACATTATGTTTAAGCTACTAAAGATTTCAGGAAGACTTCTAGTCTTTTTGTTATCTTTTCTGGTACTAGGAAAGGTCAGAAGGCTTCTGCCATTTCCTTGGCATCTTGGTTAAAGCTTTTGATTCATCAGGTTTATTTGGAGTTGGGTCAGGCCCCGCCTCAGAGAATTACAGCTCATTCTACTAAGATCAGTCTCCACTTCATGGGCTTTTAAGAATGAAGCTTCAGTTGATCAGATTTGCAAAGCAGCACCTTGGTCTTCTTTACATACATTTACTAAATTCTACCGTTTTGATGTATTTGCTTCTTCGGAAGCAGTTTTTGGTAGAAAAGTTTTTCAGGTAGCTGTTTCAGTTTGATTCCTCTGCTTATCTTTAAGTTTTTTCTTTTCATTTATGAGAATAAACTTATATTTTGGGTTGTGGATTAATTTTTACAGCGGGAAATGGCTGTTATTATTTTTATCCCTCCCTCTCTAGTGACTCTTCTGTGGAGTTCCACATCTTGGGTTTACTATCCCATATGTCACTAGCTCATGGACTCTTGCCAATTACATGAAATAAAACATAATTTATGTAAGAACTTACCTGATATATTCAATTCTTTCATATTGGCAAGAATCCATGAGACCCACCTTTTTTATGGTGGTTATGTTTTTTTGTATAAAGCACAATTATTTCCAAATTCCTTTTTTTGATGCTTTTTACTCCTTTCTTTATCACCCCACTACTTGGCTATTCGTTAAACTGAAGTGTGGGTGTGGTGTGGGGTGTATTTATAGGCATTTTGAGGTTTGGGAAACTTTGCCCCTCCTGTTAGGATTGTATATCCCATACGTCACTAGCTCATGGACTCTTGCCAATATGAAAGATATGAATTTATCAGGTAAGTTCTTACATAAATTATGTTTTACCTGTAAAATAAAATCTAACCTGCCTCACACTAAAACCTAACATTACAATAAAATGAAATAAATTAAATTAATCAAGTACAATTATCTAAATTACCAAAAAAATAAACACTAAATTACACAAAATAAAAAACCAAATTATCAAAAATAAAAATGAATTACTCTTAATCTAATAGCCCTATCAAAATAAAAAAGCCAACCCAAAATAAAAAAAAAAACCTAGCCTACACTAAACTGCCAATGGCCCTTAAAAGTTCCTTTTTCGGGGCATTGCCCCAAAGAAATCAGCTCTTTTACCTGTAAAAAAAAAATACAAACAACCCCCAAAGAGTAAAACCCACCACCCACACAACCAAACCCCTCAAATAAAATTTTATCTAAATAAACCTAAGCTAACCATTGCCCTGAAAAGGGCATTTGGATGGGCATTGCCCTTAAAAGGGCATTTAGCTCTTTTACTGCCCAAACCTAAGCTATACATAAAAACCACCCAATAAACCCTTAAAAAAACCTATCACTAACCCCCGACGATCCACTTACAGTTTTTGAAGACCGGACATCCATCCTCATCCAGGCGGCAGACGTCATCATCCAAGCGGGCAGAAGTCTTCATCCAGATGGCATCTTCTATCTTCATCCATTCGGCGTGGAGCGGGTCCATCTTCAAGAAATCTGGCGCAGAGCATCCTCTTCTTCCGATGGTCAATGTAGAATGAAGTTTCCCTTTAAGGTACGTCATCCAAGATGGTGTCCCTCACATTCCAATTGGCTGATAGAATTCTGTGTGTCAATAGTGTTAAAGTTGATAGAAGATGTGGAGAAGTAAATGTATACTTAGCGTGTGCGCGCTAGGAGTAAAAGAATAATTAAATTAATAAGGATGTGAGGGGAATCTATAATGGTTACAATGCATTACACAGTTAGCTCCTAGTTTATGAGTGCTTTCCCTATTTTTGTATGCAAGTTCATGTGTGCCATACAGATAACATTGTGACCACGCCGGTGAAGTTACAAGTGAGAGGGCCCTGATTGGCTAAATGCAAGTCTGTCAAAAGAACTGAAATAAGGGGGCAGTCTGCAAAGGCTTAGATACAAGGTAATCACAGAGGTACAAAGTATATTAATAAAACAGTGTTGGTTATGCAAAACAGGGGAATGGGTAATAAAGGGATTATCTATTTTTTTAAACAATAAGAATTCTGGAGTAGACTGTCCCTTTAACCAACAAAATTCTAAATCATGCTTGTATATAAACAGCACACATATGCCATCAATAAAAGTGATTCTTATTAAACACAGATAAAAGTTAGCTATTGCTGTTGAAGTTGCTCAAATGTTTGGGGTTGTATCGTACTGGGAGAGCCATGGTCCGCAAAGAGTTGCCAAAGAAGCTGCAAGAGCTAATTGTTGAAAAGTACCAATCAGGAGAGGAATATAAATTGAAGGCACTGGATGAACCATGGAGTGCTGTCAAAACCATCATGAATAAGTGGGAAAATGTGGCACCTCAGAGACCTTGCAAAGAACAGGACTACCCTCCAAAGTTGATGAGAGGGCAAGGAGAAAACTTATCAGGGAGGCTACCAAGAGGCCAACAGCAACCCTAAAGGAGCTACAGGAATTTCCATCAGGTACCGGTTACTACTTGCATGTGACCACCATCTTCTGCACTTGTCTGGGCTGTGGGGTAGGGTGGCAAGATGGAAATCCTTTCTCACAAAAAAAAAACAACATACAAGCCATTGTAAATTATGCAGAATGTTTCTTTCAATCACCCCAAACCATGTTGAAATGTGCTATGGTCTGATGAGACAAAGGTTGAACTTTTTGGCCTAAATTGTAAAAGATATGTTTTGCGCAAAGCCAATAAAGCTCATCATCCCAGGAATACCAAACTGGCTTTCAATAATTGTTGTAGTAGTGTCATACTTCAAAGGCTGCTTCTCTTTAGCTGGGTCAGGGGATCTTGTCAAGATATAGAGGACAATGAATAGCTCAAAATATTAACATATGTTAGCACAAAACCTGCTCACCTCTGAAAAAAAGATAAAAATTAAGTGGAATTTCACATTCCAACATGAAAATGACACCAAGTTGACCAAGGCATGGCTTCAGAAAAAGAAAATCAAAATCTTGGAATAGCTCAGTCAGAGCCCAGACCTCAATTCCATCTGTGGAATGGCCTAAAGAGAGCTGTACGTAGGAGATCTCACAATTTGAGGAAAATGTTACCTTTTTTGCAAAAAAGAGTGGGATAAAATTCTAGACGTGCAAAAGTTAATAGAGACTTATTCACAAAGACTTGCTGCTGCAGTAAATGCAAAAGAGGCTTCCACAAAGTATTAGTTGGATGGAGTGTGGCTTATGCAATCAGGGCATTGTATGTTTTGTTTTGGTTTTTATTTAAAATGTTCCTAATAATTAACCATGTTATTTTTTTTCTCTGGATTTTTGTTTGTTGGAATATCACATTGTTATTACTGTCTTTATATTTAAAAAAACCTGCAATTTCATAAGGGTGTACTGTAGACTTTTTATATCCACTAAATATTTTTGTGGGTACTAATAGCATAAGATATGACAGTTGCAAGCACCAGGTAAATGTTATATACCGTAATTTGAACTACACTACTGAAATGGGAAAATGAGGTGTTCACAACACAGTCTCCTTTATTTAACTTGATTTAACATAGCATATATCTGCTCACTTCATTGTGCTTCATTTTCTCACAGTGAATTTGCTTAGTTTTATAATAATAATGAAACACTTTATATTAAATAATGAACTAGATTTTTTTATAACCTTATCAGACTCTCTTGTTTCTGGTACACTCTTACTTGGTACACTATACTGTCTGGAGTTTACTAAATGATCAGATGAATCATCAGCAGGGTAACATTAAAAAGGGCCAAGCTCTGAAGTGCCCCTTGTATGTGGCTCAAATACTGACAGAAGCACAAGTGTCCTCAGCATTAAAAACTACTTGCAAAGCTATTGTCAGCCTAAATGGACATATCCTCTACCCTTTGCTGGACTTAGGTGCAGGAGTAGGATACCGTGCCTGGCAGACACCTTGGGCAGGGATTGAGTACTAGAGCAGGATACCAATGCTTGACAAATGCCCTCTGCATGGCTTGGGTATGAGAGTAGTATACCGGTGCTTGGCAGATCCCCTCTGCTGGGCAAGGCTTCTGAAACAAGATAGGGGTGTTTGGCAGATGCCCTCTGCAGGACAAGGGTGCTGAAGCAGGATACTGGTGCATTTCTAGCGCCCTCTGCAGGGCTAGGGTACTGGAACAGAATACCAGTGCTTGGCAGACACCCTCTGCAGTGCTTGGGTACAGGAGTAGTATAACAGTGCTTGGCAGAGGCCCTCTGCTGGGCTAGGTTATCTGGAGCAGGGTAGTGGTGCTTGGTAGATGCCTTCTGCAGTGTGATGGTGCTGAAGCGGGATACCGATGCTTAGCTGGCACCCTCTGCAGGGCTTGGGTGTTGAGGCAGGATACCGCTGCTTGACAGATGCCCTCTGCAGGGCTAGATACAGAAGCTGGATACCGGTGCTAGGATACCAGAGTAAAGATACTGGATACACTGGTAGCAGAGACTGGCTGATAACAAGTAAATAGTCTGAACACAAGCTGAGGGTCAGATACCAGTACCAGAAAACAGTCCAATCAGTCGCCAAACACAGGGATTATCTGGAAGAGTAGTCTGAAAACAAGCCAAGTTCAGTTTACCAGAGAAGCAGTTCGATCCATAGTCTAAACACAAGGGAGATCCAAAAGAGAGGTCAGGAGACAAGCTGGGTACAGGAGCCAGAAGATACACCAGAATATCTTGTATACAGGCACAGGTCAGAGGCACAAACAGAGTGTAAACTACAATGACAGGGCAGGGAGTGGTCTCTGAGACTGCCAAAAATAGCAGCGCTGATTGAGAAACTACCTGCAGCTGGCAAGTAGGTGGAGCCAAAGCAGGCAGCAGTCCAAATAAACTCTTAGCCTGAGCCAGAGCCCTCCAGTGGCGCAGAGACAGAGCAAAAGGCTGAGAGAGGTTCAATCCTGGGCAGGAATGTGACACCTAACTGACATTAGCACACACAAAGCAGTAATTTCAACTCTCACTGATAATAAGACTGGCATTATAATTCCCCCCCCCCCCCCTTGACTTCCATTAACACACAAAGCACAATTTAACACTTTTTTTTTTTAAACAAGCTTTATTGAATACAAAAATTGTGCATACAATGGAAAAATATCATAACACACTTCTTTTGCTTGCATTTTAACAAGTTTGTTCGACTATGTGTCATTTAAGAATATACCAAATTGCATATTATTTAACCATGCATGCATATTATAATCAGCTTTGCTTAACAAGCCTGCTATGTTTTTTCTTTTAACAAATTTCCTAACCAGTGCCATAAATCACATATAACTTTAAGTCTGCTGAACATAACAAAACAAACAAAAAAAAAAGGGGAGGAGGGTAAATGTAGGGGATGGGAGGGGGTAGGAAAGGTTGGGTAGTGTATTTTGTATTGTACCTCTGCCAGATCAATTCTGCTCATTAACCTGTGCCCCTCCAAGTGGCTAGCATCAACTCATGTACCTCAATCTGATTGACTTTAAAGTAGTGGAATCTCTCTAGTATGATTAGCTCATCAACCGTGTGACTCCACTCCTCCAGTGATGGGACAATTCCTGATTTCCATTTCCTAGGTATTAGTTTTTTAGCTCCTGTGAGCATGATAAGCATCAACGCTCGCGTGTGTAATGTATTAACTTCTGGCAGCTGAAACAAAAGAGTCGCTTCTGGTGTGTTTGGTATGGTTATCTGCAACTTGTCTGACATAGTGTTAAGCACTCTGTGCCAAAAGTCTTTTATTTTTGGGCACTCCCACCAAATGTGTAGGAGCATGCCATGTTCTCCACAGTCTCTCCAGCACATGGGGCTGGCTGTCTGAAAACATCTGTGTAGTCTTGTCGGTGTCAAATACCATCTGCTAGTGAGTTTTAGATGAATTTCCTGAACATTAGCGGAGATGGAAGAACGCTTAGTCAGCCTAAAAGATTTAAGCCATGTGTCCTCGTCAATGTCCCTGCCTAGGTCCTTTTCCCATGCCCTTGTGTATGAGGGGAGGGCTGATCCAGGAGGCGCTAGTAGAAGTTTATATATCAGTGAGATAAATCGCCTTGCTGGTTTGTTTGTCGTGCATGGTGTTTCAAATGTAGTTAGGGCTCTCATAAAGTTCTCTCTGTTTTTATGGTGCATTAAATAATGTTGTAGTTGGTTATATCTCAACCAGGAGAGAAAAACAGAACCATATTTCTCTATCATATCTTGTTGGGGTAGTAGTTTCCCACCCGTCAGTGCAAAGTGTAAGGAGCCTTCACGAAGGCTGTAGGGCCTACTCATTTGTGTTCCTAGGTGACAATATGGGAGGTCTGGGTTTTTGATAATAGGTAAGAGAGGTGAGTGTTTTGATGAGATATGTGTGCTGGTATTAACTGTCTTGTCCCACATTCTTAGAGTTTCTGCTATGATAGTATAATTGTTGGTGATTTTCAGGCGGTTTATTAGCGATGTGAATGCTAAAACACATATTATTGAGGTTAAGGATTTGGCCATCTAACTTCACCCAAGCTTTGTGAATGGAATTATGAGCCCACTCCACAATTCTCTGCAGGAAAATAGCCTGTCTGTAAGATGCTAGTTCTGGGAAGCCTAGTCCTCCCTTATCTCTGGTCATATAAAGCGTCTTTCTTGGGACTCAGGGTTTTATATTATTCCATATGAACTGCTCAAGTAGTTTTTGAAGCTGTGGGAGGAAGTCTTTAGGTATAGGGATTGGGAGCGTTTGCAGTATATATAGTATGCGTGGCAGGATGTTCATTTTTATGACTCCAATTTTACCTAGCCAAGATAGGGGCTTATTCTTCCATGAGGAGAGATCTCTAGTTATTTCATTTTTCAGTTTGAGATAATTTAATTTAAATAGGTCACGGGGATCTTTTGTGAGTAGCTATTGGTATACGATGTGTTTCGCATAAATGTAGTAGTTTCGCCTGTGGCGCCGTTATATTGAGGATTTCCGATTTCGTGATGTTTAGATGAAAGTTAGAGAGGGAACCATAGGTTGTAATCTCTTCTAAAAGTTTTGAAATAGAGACTTCGATATTGGTAAGGGTATATAGAATATCATCAGCGTATAACACTTGTTTATATTCACTACTAGTGATGTCGCAAACCAAAATTTTAAGGTTTTAACGGCGGACTCGAACTTCCGCTACTGTTCGCGAATGGGCGAACCCCGCGAACCGCCATTAACTTCAATAGGCAGGCGAACTTTAAAACCCACAAGGACTCTTTCTGGCCACAATAGTGATGGAAAAGTTGTTTCAAGGGGACTAAAACCTGGACTGTGGCATGCCGGAGGGGGATCCATGGCAAAACTCCCACGGAAAATTACATAGTTGATACAGAGTCTGGTTTTAAGCCATAAAGTGCCTTAATCACCTAACATTCCTAAAAATTTTTTTGAATAACGTGCTTTAAAACATCAGGTATGATGTAGTATCTATCAGGTAGTGTAAGGGTTACGCCCGCTTCACAGTGACAGACCAAACTCCCCGTGTAACGCACCGCAAACAACTGCAAACAGTCCATTTGCACAACCACGAGTTAGATAGATTTGATAGTTAGTTAGATACATACATTACATAGATCAATAGATGCAATATACATATGATAGATACAAATTACATAGATCAATAGATGCAATATACATTTGATGATAGATACAAATTACATAGATCAATCGATGCAATATACATTTGATAGATACGAATTACATAGATCAAAAGATGCAATATACATTTGATAGATACGAATTACATCGATCAATAGATGCAATTTATATTTGATAGATACGATTGATAGTTAGATAGATTTGATAGATAAATAGATAAATTTGATAGATATATGATTTCCCTGACAGAGTATAACAATAAGACATGCGGTCTGGGACCCGTGGTGTGTTAAGTAGTATTAATCTTAGCAGTTTACTACCTGTTACTCCCCCTATCAGGGGAGGCCTATATGGGCTGCATTTTTGGAACAGGGAGATGGAAGAAGATGATTGGTCTGTCCTCCTACTTCAAATATGGCCTAAACACAAGTGGCTGTCTCAAATCAGTCCGGCCACGAGATAGATAGATTTGATAGATAGATATACATAGATTGATAGTTAGATAGAATCGATAGAAGATCAATAGATCTATTTGATAGATATATAATTACCCTGACAAAGTATAATAATAAAACATGCGGTCTGGGAGCCATGGTAACTAGGTTGTGTTAAGTAGTACTATTCTTAGCACTTTAATCCCTGTAACTCCCCCTATCGGGGGAGGTCTATATGGCCTGCATGATCACCCTGACAAATTATAACAACAAGACATGCGGTCTGGGACCCATGGTAACTAGGTTTTGTTTATATTAGTACTATTCTTAGCACTTTAATCCATGTTACTCCCCCTATCTGTGTAGGTCTATATGGCCTGCATGATTACCCTGAGAAAGTATAACAACAAGACATGTGGTCTGGGACCCATGGTAATTAGGTTGTGTTTAGTAGTACTATTCTTAACACTTTAATCCCTTTTACTCCCCCTATCGGGGGAGGTCTATATGGCCTGCATGATTACCCTGACAAAGTATAACAACAAAACATGTGGTCTGGGACCCATGGTAACTAGGTTCTGTTAAGTAGTACTGTTCTTAGCACTTTAATACCTGTTAGTCCCGATATCGGGGGAGTTCTATATGGCCTGCATGATTACCCTGACAAAGAATAATAATAAAACATGCGGTATGGGAGCCATGGTAACTATGTTGGGTTAAGTAGTACTATTCTTAGCACTTTAATCCCTGTAACTCCCCCGATCGGGTGAGGTCTATATGGCCTGCCTGATTACCCTGACAAAGTATCACAACAAGACATGCGGTCTGTGACCCATGGTAACTAGGTTGTGTTAAGTAGTACTGTTCTTAGCAGTTTAATACCTGTTACTCCCCATATTGGGGGAGGTCTATATGGCCTGCCTGATTACCCTGACAAAGTATCACAACAAGACATGCGGTCTGGGACCCATGGTAACTAGGTTGTGTTAAGTAGTACTGTTCTTAGCAGTTTAATACCTGTTACTCCCCATATCGGTGGAGGTCTATATGGCCTGCCTGATTACCCTGACAAAGTATCACAACAAGACATGCGGTCTGGGACCCATGGTAACTAGGTTGTGTTAAGTAGTACTGTTCTTAGCAGTTTAATACCTGTTACTCCCCATATCGGGGGAGGTCTATATGGCCTGCCTGATTACCCTGACAAAGTATCACAACAAGACATGCGGTCTGTGACCCATGGTAACTAGGTTGTGTTAAGTAGTACTGTTCTTAGCAGTTTAATACCTGTTACTCCCCATATCGGGGGAGGTCTATATGGCCTGCCTGATTACCCTGACAAAGTATCACAAAAAGACATGCGGTCTGGGACCCATGGTAACTAGTTTGTGTTAAGTAGTACTATTCTTAGTACTTTAATACCTGTTACTCCCCATATCGGGGGAGGTCTATATGGCCTGCCTGATTACCCTGACAAAGTATCACAACAAGACATGTGGTCTGTGACCCATGGTAACTAGGTTGTGTTAAGTAGTACTGTTCTTAGCAGTTTAATACCTGTTACTCCCCATATCGGGGGAGGTCTATATGGCCAGCCTGATTACCCTGACAAAGTATCACAAAAAGACATGCGGTTTGGGACCCATGGTAACTAGGTTGTGTTAAGTAGTACTATTCTTAGTACTTTAATCCCTTTTACTCCCCTATCGGGGGAGGTCTATATGGTCTTCCTGATTACCCTGACAAAATATAACAATAAGACATGTGGTCTGGGACCCATGGTAACTAGGTTGTGTTAAGTAGTACTATTCTTAGCACTTTAATCCCTGTAACTCCCCCTATCAGGGGAGGTCTATATGGCCTGCCTGATTACCCTGACAAAATATAACAATAAGACATGCGGTCTGGGACCCATGGTAACTAGGTTGTGTTAAGTTGTACTATTCTTAGCACTTTAATACGTGTTACTCCACCTATCCAGTGGAGTTCCATATGGCCTGCCTGAGTACCCTGACAAAATATAACAATAAGACATGTGGTCTGGGACCCATGGTAACTAGGTTGTGTTAAGTATTACTATTCTTAGCACATTAATACGTGTTACTCCCCCTATCGGGTGAGGTCTATATGGCCTGCCCGATTACTCTGACAAAATATAACAACAAGACATTCGGCCTGGGACCCATGGTAAGGTTACTTCCTTTTGCACAATAGAGTACAGGTATGGCATCGATTTTAGGAACCCGGAGATAATTTTTAGGAACCGGGAGATGGAAAAAAATGCTTGGACACCCAGTACAGGTCGTTCTCCTTCAGCCTTTTTATAAGAGGGTCCAGGACCCTCAACAGAAACAACAGCATGAAACACCACATATGCCATCCTTTTGCATAATAGAGTACAGGTATGGCATCCATTTTAGGAACCCGGAGATAATTTTTAGGAACCGGGAGATGGAAAAAGATGCTTGGACAACCAGTACACTTTTTTCTCCTTCAGCCTTTTTAGATGAGGGTCCAGGACCCTCAACAGAAACAACAGCATGGAACACCACATATGCCATCCTTTTGAACAACCCAGTACAGGTATGGCATCGATTTTAGGAACCCAGAGATAATTTTTAGGAACCGGGAGATGGAAAAAGATGCTTGGACAACCAGTACACTTAGTTCTCCTTCAGCCTTTTTAGACGAGGGTCCAGGACCCTCAAAAGAAACAACAGCAGGAAACACCACATATGCCATCCTTTTGAACAATCCAGTACAGTCATGGCATCGATTTTAGGAACCCAAAGATAATTTTTAGGATCCGGGAGATGGAAAAAGATGCTTGGACAACCAGTACACTTCGTTCTCCTTCAGCCTTATTATACGATGGTTCACGACCCCCAACAGGCACAACAGCATGAAACACCACATATGCCATCCTTTTGCACAATAGATTACAGATATGGCATTGATTTTAGGAACCCGGAGATAAATTTTAGGAACCGAGAAATTGAACAAAACACGTGCTTGGACACCCAGTACAGGTCGTTCTCCTTCAGCCTTTTTATACGATGGCCCACGACCCTCAACAGGCACAACAGCATGAAACACCACGTATGTCATCCTTTTTCACAATAGATTACAGATATGGCATTGATTTTAAGAACCCGGAGATAATTTTTAGGAACCGGGAAATTGAACAAAAAACATCCTTGGACACCCAGTACAGGTCGTTCTCCTTCAGCCTTTTTATACGATGGCCCACGACCCTCAACAGGCACAACAGCATGAAACACCACATATGCCATCCTTTTGCACAATAGATTACAGATATGGCATTGATTTTAGGAACCCGGAGATAATTTTTAGGAACTGGGAAATTGAACAAAAAATGCGCTTGGACACCCAGTACAGGTCGTTCTCCTTCAGCCTTTTTATGCGATGGCCCACGACCCTCAACAAGCACAACAGCATGAAACACCACATATGCCATCCTTTTGCACAATAGATTACAGATATGGCATTGATTTTAGGAACCCGGAGATAATTTTTAGGAACCGGGAAATTGAACAAAAAACATGCTTGGACACCCAGTACAGGTCGTTCTCCTTCAGCCTTTTTAGACGATGGCCCAAAACCCTCAACAGGCACAACAGCATGAAACACCACATATGCCATCCTTTTGCACAATAGATTACAGATATGGCATTGATTTTAGGATCCCGGAGATAATTTTTAGGAACTGGGAAATTGAACAAAAAACATGCTTGTACACCCAGTACAGGTCGTTCTTCTTCAGCCTTTTTAGATGAGGGTCCAGGACCCTCAACAGAAACAACAGCATGAAACACCACATATGCCATCCTTTTGCACAATAGATTACAGATATGGCATTGATTTTAGGAACAAGGAGATAATTTTTAGGAACCGGGAAATTGAACAAAAAGCCATGCTTGGACACCCAGTACAGGTCGTTCTCCTTCAGCCTTTTTATACGATGGTCCACGACCCCCAACAGGCACAACAGCATGAAACACCACATATGCCATCCTTTTGCACAATAGATTACAGATATGGCATTGATTTTAGTAACCCGGATATAATTTTTAGGAACCGGGAAATTGAACAAAAAACCATCCTTGGACACCCAGTACAGGTCGTTCTCCTTCAGCCTTTTTATACGATGGTCCACGACTCTCAACAGGCACAACAGCATGAAACACCACATATGACATCCTTTTGCACAATCGAGTACAGGTATGGCATCGTTTTTAGGAACCCATAGATAATTTTTTGGAACCGTGAGATGGAAAAAGATGCTTGGTCGGTCCTCCTACTTCAAATTTGGGGCACTGCTTGTGCAATCTACTGTGCCACCAGATATGAGTGGTGTGTTAATGACTGAGTACTATTCTTAACAGTTTCATCAATGTTATGTGCCGTTTTTTGGTTTGGGTTTTGTAGCCACAGTGCAGCACCAGAGGCCAGAAAAATTAGGCATGTCCAAATGCCTGAAAAATTCTGTATTGTTGCAGCCGCTGCTGTAGCAGCGGCCAGAAAAATTGATGTTTGTAAAACAGTTAGAAAGTGCCCTAAAACCTTGCGGCTTGAACACTAGTTGTTGGCGGATAAGTCACGCAAGTCATCCTGCATTCTAAGAAAAAATATGCAAGCGTGTGTACCATTTGTAGCCCAAAGCAGCTCATCTCATCATCAGGCCTTTTTTACTCAAATGTATCGCCCAATGTCAGTCCCTTCGGGATCCATCCCTCATTCATTTTAATAAAGGTGAGATAATCAAGACTTTTTTGACTTCTCTTCTCAGTGACAAAACCTCCTGCTGCACTGAAGGTCCTTTCTGACAGGACACTTGAAGCGGGGCAGGCCAGAAGTTCGATTGCAAATTGGGACAGCTCAGGCCACAGGTCAAGCCTGCACACCCAGTAGTCAAGGGGTCCATCGCTCCTCAGAGTGTCGAGATCTGCAGTTAATGCTAGGTAGTCTGCTACCTGTCGGTTGAGTCTTTCTCTGAGGCTGGATCCCGAAAGGCTCTGGCGATGCATAGGAGTTAAAAAGGTCCGCATGTCCTCCATCAACAACATGTCAGGAAAGCATCCTGTCCTTGCCGCCGTGGTCGTGGGAGGAGGAGGATTACTTTCATCTCTTCCCCTGTTAGATTCCCGTTGAGCTGTGACATCACCCTTATACGCTGTGTAAAGCATAGTTTTTAATTTATTTTGGAACTGCTCCATCCTTTCCGACTTGCGGGAATTTGGTAACATTTCAGTCACTTTATGCTTATACCGGGGGTCTAGTAGCGTGGACACCCAGTACAGGTCGTTCTCCTTCAGCTTTTTTATACGAGGGTCCCTCAACAGGCATGACAGCATGAAAGACCCCATTTGCACAAGGTTGGATGCCGAGCTAATCATGTCCCGTTCCTCGTCCTCACTGATGTCACTGAAGGTATCTTCTTCCCCCCAGCCACGTACAACACCACGGGTACCAGATAGGTGACAACAACGAGCACCTGGGATGCCTGTTGTGCTTGGTCTTCCTCCTCCTCCTCCTCCTCCTCCTCCTCCTCCTCCTCAAAGCCACATTCCTCCTCTGACTCCTCTTCCTCACAATCCTCTTCCTGCGTTGCCGCAGGTCCAGCAAGCAATGCTGATAAGGCTGTTTCTGGTGGTGATGGACACCACAACTCTTCCTCTTCACGCTCATCTACAGCCTGATCCAGCACTCTTCGCAGGGCATGCTCCAGGAAGAAAACAAATGGTATGATGTCGCTGATGGTGCGACTGACAAGGTTTGTCACCTCCTCAAAAGGACGCATGAGCCTACAGGCATTGCGCATGAGCGTTCAGTAATTTGGCAAAAAAATCCCCAGCTCCCCAGAGGCTGTCCTAGCACCCCGGTCATACAAATACTCATTAACAGCTTTTTCTTGTTGGAGCAGGAGGTCGAACATTAGGAGTGTGGAATTCCAACGTGTCGGGCTGTCGCAAATCAAGCGCCTCACTGGCAGGTTGTTTCGACGGTAGATATCGGACAAGTGTGCCATGGCCGTGTAGGAATGCCTGAAATGGCCACACACCTTCCTGGCCTGCTTCAGGATGTCCTGTAAGCCTGGGTACTTATGCACAAAGCGTTGTACAATCAGATTACACACATGTGCCATGCACGGCACATGTGTCAACTTGCCCAATTTTAATGCCGCCACCAAATTACTTCCATTGTCAGAAACAACCTTGCCAATCTCCAGTTGGTGCGGAGTCAGCCACTGATCCACCTGTGCGTTCAGAGCGGACAGGTGTGCTGGTGCGGTGTGACTCTCGGCTTTCAGGCAAGTCAACCCCAAGACAGCGTGACACTGCCGTATCCGGGATGTTGACTAGTACCTGGGGAGCTGGGGGGGTGCCGTTGATGTGGAGCAAGACGCAACAGCAGAAGAGGACTCAGCCGAGGAAGAGGTTATGGAAGAGGATGGAGTAGGAGGAGTAGAGGAGGTAGCAGCAGGCCTGCCTGCAAGTCGTGGCGGTGTCACCAACTCCTCTGCAGAGCCACGCATTCCATGCATGCTTGTCAGCCGTCAGCAGGTTTACCCAATGCGCAATGTAGGTGATATACCTGCCCTGACCATGCTTTGCAGACCAGCTATCAGTGGTCATATGGACCCTTGCCCCAACGCTGTGTGCCAGACATGCCATTACTTCCTTTCGCACAATCGAGTACAGGTTTGGGATTGCCTTTTGTGAAAAGAAATTTCGGCCAGGTACCTTCCACTGCGGTGTCCCAATAGATACAATTTTTTTAAAAAGCCTCAGACTCCACCAGCTTGTATAATAAAAGCTGGCGGGCTAAGAGTTCAGACAAGCCAGCTGTCAGACGCCGGGCAAGGGGGTGACTTTGGGAAATTGGCTTCTTACGCTCAAACATGTCCTTGACAGACACCTGACTGTGGGCAGATGACCAGGAACTGCTACGTAAGAGAGACTGAGTGGAGGATGGTTGAGAGGGCGCAAGGAGGACAGCAGTGGTTGACATGGCTGAAGATGCTGGACCAGGAGGAGGAGGGCGGCTTTGAGTTTGTGTGCTTCTTCTACTCATGTGTTCTTCCCATCGGCGTTTGTGATGTGAGACCATGTGCCTTCACAAAGCAGTTGTACCTAGGTGGGTGTTGGACTTCCCACGACTCAGTTTCTTTTGGCACAGGTTGCAAATGGCATCGCTGTTGTCAGAGGCAGACACACAAACAAATGCCACACTGCTGAGCTCTGCGATGACGGCATTCTGGTGGTGTCAACAGCATGCGTTGATGGCGTCGGCGTGCTGTCTGGCTGACCCCGGGTGCCGATGCATGCTGTCTGACTGTGCCACTAGCTCCTTGCGACGACCTCCCCCTGCTTCCAACTTGTCTCCTCCTCCTCCTCCTCTCTGTCTCCCCATCTGAACTTTCCCCCTCTTCTTCTTCTCTTCTAGCGGGCACCCACGTGACATCCACGGACACATCATCATCAACCGCTTCACTTGTATCTGACACATCAACAAAGGAAGCAGCAGCGGGTACAATATCATCATCATCATCATCACACCGTACGTCCATGTCTGTAATGCTGTCTGACTGAGACATATCACTGTTATCTACTTCCTCTGTCAATGATAGTTGCACATCACTCATTTCTTCCAACTGATGTGTCAATAACTCCTCTGCCAGATCAAGTGAAGCGGCTGTGGTGCTAGTGTTGGTGGTGGCGACAGGCGGGCGAGTGGCACTGGTCACTTGAGAGGTGTCCAAAGCACAGCTGGAGGTGGATGGTGCGTCAAGGTTAGGACTAGGAGCGGAAGCGGTAGAAGATTGGGTGTCCTGTGTTAGCCATTCCACTAGGTCCTCCTGAGAACTTTTCGCGTCCCTGGCACCTGGCCTCTGAACAATGTGCATAGTTGTAGGGTCTAAAGGAATCACAGCACCACAACCACAACGGCACCTGCGGGTTGGCCTGCCTCTGCCTGTCATTTTTTTTTAAATGTACACTTACAATACTATTAAACAAATTATGAGTGGTGGCACTGGGCAAGTGGGCACAGTATACACTGTGAGACTGACACAAAAAAGCAGACTGATGTTTCAAAGTCAAAAATGTTTATTTTTTAAATATTAAAAGTACTGTGGCAACAAATATGATTGGTGGCACTAGTTGGCTAGTGGGCCTGGCACACATGCTGGCAGGCAGGAAACTGCAATTCAATTGCACTAGCAGACTGATTATTCACAGTCAAAAAAGTTTTAATTTTAAATATTAACACTATTGTAATAACAAATATGATTGGTGGCACTAGTTGGCAAGTGGGCCTGGCACACACGCTGGCAGGCAGGCAACTGCAATTCAATTGCACTAGCAGACTGATGATTCACAGTCAAAAAAGTTTTTATTGTAAATATTTACACTACTGTTATAACAAATATGATTGGTGGCACTAGTTGGCAAGTGGGCCTGGCACAAACGCTGGGAGGAAGGCAACTGCAATTAGATTACACTAGCTGACTGATGCTTCACAGTCAAAAAAGTTTTTTTTAAAATATTTAAAATACTGTTATAACAAATATGATTGGTGGCACTAGTTGGCAAGTGGGCCTGGCACACACGCTGGCAGGCAGGCAACTGCAATTCAAGTGCACTAGCAGACTGATGATTCACAGTCAAAAAAATTTTTATTTTAAATATTTTCAAAACTGTTATAACAAATTTGATTGGTGGCACTAGTTGGCAAGTGGGCCTGGCACACACGCTGGGAGGAAGGCAACTGCAATTAGATTACACTAGATGACTGATGTTTCACAGTCAAAAAAGTTTTTATTTTAAATATTTACAATACTGTTATAACAAATATGATTGGTGGCACTAGTTGGCAAGTGGGCCTGGCACACATGCTGGCAGGCAGGCAACTGCAATTCAATTGCACTAGCAGACTGATGATTCACAGTCAAAAAAGTTTTTATTTAAAATATTTACAATACTGTTATAACAAATATGATTGGTGGCACTAGTTGGCTAGTGGGCCTGGCACACACGTTGGCAGGCAGGAAACTGCAATTCAATTGCACTAGCAGACTGATGATTCACAGTCAAAAAGTTTTAATTTTAAATATTAACACTACTGTAATAACAAATATGATTGGTGGCACTAGTTGGCAAGTGGGCCTGGCACACACGCTGGCAGGCAGGCATCTGCAATTCAATTGCACTAGCAGACTGATGATTCACAGTCAAAAAAGTTTTTATTTTAAATATTTACAATACTGTTATAACAAATTTGATTGGTGGCACTAGTTGGCTAGTGGGCCTGGCACACACGCTGGCAGGCAGGAAACTGCAATTCAATTGCACTAGCAGACTGATGATTCAAAGTCTAAATTTTTTTTATTTTAAATATTTACAATACTGTTAGAACAAATATGATTGGTGGCACTAGTTGGCAAGTGGGCCTGGCACACACGCTGGCAGGCAGGCAACTGCAATTCAATTGCACTAGCAGACTGATGATTCACAGCCAAAAAAGTTTTGATTTTAAATATTTTCAAAACTGTTATAATAAATATGATTGGTGGCAATAGTTGGCAGCAAGTGGGCCTGGCACACGCTGGCAGGCAGGCAACTTCAATTAGATTACACTAGCAGACTAATCTTTCACAGTCAAAAATATTTTTTTTAAAAATATTTACCCTACTGTTATAACAAATATGATTGGTGGCACTAGTTGGCAAGTTGGCCTGGCACACACGCTGGGAGGAAGGCAACTACAATTAGATTACACTAGATGATTGATGTTTCTCAGTCAAAAAAGTTTTTATTTTAAATATTTAAAATACTGTTATAACAAATATGATTGGTGGCACTAGTTGGCAAGTGGGCCTGGCACACACGCTGGCAGGCAGGCAACTGCAATTCAATTGCACTAGCAGACTGATGATTCACAGTAAAAAAAGTTTTTATTTAAAATATTTACACTACTGTTATAACAAATATGATTCGTGGCACTAGTTGGAAAGTGGGCCTGGCACACATGCTGGCAGACAGGCAACTGCAATTAAATAACTATAGCAGACTGATGTAAAAGTTTTTTTTAAAAAAAGTTACACTAATGTTACAACAGATAGGAGTGATGGCACTCAGGATAGAAGTAGGCACAGTATGTGCTGGCAGCCTGACACACAGGCTGGCACTAGTGGCAGGCTGGCCTGGCAACTAAAATTAAATAACGCTAGAAGACTGATGTAAAAGTTTTTTTTTACAAAATTTAAACTAATGTTACACCAGATAGGAGTGGTGGACTGGCACTGAGGATGGAAGTAGGCACAGTATATGCTGGCAGCCTGCCACACAGGCTGGCACTAAGGCAGCCAGGCTGGCCTGGCAACTAAAATTAAATAACACTAGAAGAGGAATGTTGTAAAAATTTTTTTTTTTTTAAATTTACACTAATGTTACACCAGATATAAGTGGTGGAAAAAAGAGCTATTAATCACACTATATGATGTGGGCCTGACACACAGGCCTGATGGAAAATGAAATTAGATTACACTAGCAAAATGATGTAAAAGTTTTTTTTTTTTAAATTTAAAATAATGTTAACCAGATATCAGTGGTGGGAGAGAGCAATTAACCACAGTATATGCTGTGTGATCCTGACACACAGGCCTGATAGAAAATGAAATTAGATTACACTAGCAAAATTATGTAAAAGTTTTTTTTTTTAATTTACAATAATGTTAAGCAGATATCAGTGGTGGCAGAGAGCAATTAACCACAGTATATGCTGTGTGATCCTGACACACAGGCCTGATAGAAAATGAAATTAGATTACACTAGCAAAATGATTTAAAAGGTTTTTTTTTTAAATTTACACTAATGATTGTTAAGCAGATATCAGTGGTGGCACAGAGCAATTAACCACAGTATATGCTGTGTGATCCTGACACACAGGCCTGATAGAAAATGAAATTAGATTACACTAGCAAAATGATGTAAAAGTTTTTTTTTTTAATTTACAATAATGTTAAGCAGATATCAGTGGTGGCAGAGAGCAATTAACCACAGTATATGCTGTGTGAGCCTGACACACAGGCCTGATAGAAAATGAAATTAGATTACACTAGCAAAATGATTTAAAAGTTTTTTTTTTAAATTTACAATAATGTTAAGCAGATATGAGTGGTGGCTGGCACAGCAATTAACCACAGTATATGCTGTGTGAGCCTGACACACAGGCCTGATAGAAAATGAAATTAGATTACACTAGCAAAATGACTTAAAAGTTTTGTTTTTTTAAATTTACAATAATGTTACGCAGATATGAGTGGTGGCTGGCACAGCAATTAACCACAGTATATGCTGTGTGAGCCTGACACACAGGCCTGATAGAAAATGAAATTAGATTACACTAGCAAAATGACTTAAAAGTTTTGTTTTTTTAAATTTACAATAATGTTACGCAGATATGAGTGGTGGCTGGCACAGCAATTAACCACAGTATATGCTGTGTAAGCCTGACACACAGGCCTGATAGAAAATGAAATTAGATTACACTAGCAAAATGATTTAAAGGTTTTTTGTTTAAATTTACACTAATGTTAAGCAGATATGAGTGGTGGCTGGCATAGAGCAATTAACCACAGTATATGCTGTGTGAGCCTTAGACACAGGCCTGATAGAAAATTAAATTAGATTACACTAGCAAAATGATTTAAAAGTTTTTTTAAAAAATTTACAATAATGTTAAGCAGATATGAGTGGTGGCTGGCACAGCAATTAACCACAGTATATGCTGTGTGAGCCTGACACACAGGCCTGATAGAAAATGAAATTAGATTACACTAGCAAAATGACTTCAAAGTTTTGTTTTTTTAAATTTACAATAATGTTACGCAGATATGAGTGGTGGCTGGCACAGCAATTAACCACAGTATATGCTGTGTAAGCCTGACACACAGGCCTGATAGAAAATGAAATTAGATTACACTAGCAAAATGATTTAAAGGTTTTTTGTTTAAATTTACACTAATGTTAAGCAGATATGAGTGGTGGCTGGCACAGAGCAATTAACCACAGTATATGCTGTGTGAGCCTGAGACACAGGCCTGATAGAAAATGAAATTAGATTACACTAGCAAAATGATTTAAAAGTTTTTTTTTAAAATTTACAATAATGTTAAGCAGATATGAGTGGTGGCTGGCACAGCAATTAACCACAGTATATGCTGTGTAAGCCTGACACACAGGCCTGATAGAAAATGAAATTAGATTACACTAGCAAAATGATTTAAAGGTTTTTTGTTTAAATTTACACTAATGTTAAGCAGATTTGAGTGGTGGCTGGCACAGAGCAATTAACCACAGTATATGCTGTGTGAGCCTTAGACACAGGCCTGATAGAAAATTAAATTAGATTACACTAGCAAAATGATTTAAAAGTTTTTTTTAAAAATTTACAATAATGTTAAGCAGATATGAGTGGTGGCTGGAACAGCAATTAACCACAGTATATGCTGTGTGAGCCTGACACACAGGCCTGATAGAAAATGAAATTAGATTACACTAGCAAAATGACTTCAAAGTTTTGTTTTTTTAAATTTACAATAATGTTACGCAGATATGAGTGGTGGCTGGCACAGCAATTAACCACAGTATATGCTGTGTAAGCCTGACACACAGGCCTGATAGAAAATGAAATTAGATTACACTAGCAAAATGATTTAAAGGTTTTTTGTTTAAATTTACACTAATGTTAAGCAGATATGAGTGGTGGCTGGCACAGAGCAATTAACCACAGTATATGCTGTGTGAGCCTGAGACACAGGCCTGATAGAAAATGAAATTAGATTACACTAGCAAAATGATTTAAAAGTTTTTTTTTAAAATTTACAATAATGTTAAGCAGATATGAGTGGTGGCTGGCACAGCACTTAACCACAGTATATGCTGTGTAAGCCTGACACACAGGCCTGATAGAAAATGAAATTAGATTACACTAGCAAAATTATTTAAAAGTTTTTTTGTTTAAATTTACACTAATGTTAAGCAGATATGAGTGGTGGCTGGCACAGAGCAATTAACCACAGTATATGCTGTGTGAGCCTGAGACACAGGCCTGATAGAAAATGAAATTAGATTACACTAGCAAAATGATTTAATTTTTTTTTTTTTTACATTTACAATAATGTTAAGCAGATATGAGTGGCTGGCACAGCAATTAACCACAGTATATGCTGTGTAAGCCTGACACACAGGCCTGATAGAAAATTAAATTAGATTACACTAGCAAAATGATTTAAAAGTTTTTTTTTAAAATTTACAATAATGTTAAGCAGATATGAGTGGTGGCTGGCACAGCAATTAACCACAGTATATGCTGTGTAAGCCTGACACACAGGCCTGATAGAAAATGAAATTAGATTACACTAGCAAAATGATTTAAAAGTTTTTTTGTTTAAATTTACACTAATGTTAAGCAGATGTCAGTGGTGGCACTAATCACAGTATATTCTGTGAGCCTCACATACAGGCTGACAGCCAGGCAAATGCAAATACAAAAAAACAACAAAAAACGACTGAAGTTCTAGCCCTAAAAAGGGCTTTTTGGGCTGAAGTTCTAGCCCTAAAAAGGGCTTTTTGGGGTGATGTCCTTACAGCAGAGATTAGATGAGTCCTTCAGGACTGTAGTGGACACTAAATACACTAGCCTAACTATCTATTTCCCTATAATATCAGCAGCACTAAACCTCCTCTCACTAAGAAAGCAGGATCGTAATGAATCTAAAATGGCTGCTGCCCAGGAGCTGGGAGGGTCTGTGAGGGAGTGTCTGCTGCTGATTGGCTCAAATGTGTCTGAAGGCTGTGAGATACAGGGTTAAAGTTTCCTCAATGATGACGAATAGGGGGCGGATCGAACATCGCATATGTTCGCCCGCAGCGGCGAACACGAACAAGCTATGTTCGCCGGGAACTGTTCTCCGGCAAACTGTTTGCGACATCACTATTCAATACCCTTTATTTCAATTCCAGAGATGTTAGGGTTATTTCGAATCTTTTGTGCCAGTGCTTCAATTGATAAGGCAAACAAAAGGGGAGAGAGGGGGCAACCCTGTCTCGTCCCGTTTGAGATACAAAATGCATCTGAGAGGGATCCATTTACCCTCACTCTTGCGTTCGGGTCGGAGTACAAAGAGAACACCAGGTTCGTGAACACATCTCCAAAATTCATAGCCTTCAGCACTCGACGCAGGAAGAGCCAATCGACGCGGTCGAAGGCCTTCTCTGCGTCGGTAGAGAATAGCACCATTGGCACCTTCTCGTTGCGCGTGTGTTCTATCAATTGCACTACTTTACAGGTGTTGTCCCTCGCTTCCCTACCTGGGACAAAACCCACCTGGTCTGTGGAGACCAGGCCCGGCAAATATTTATTAAGACGCAGTGAGAGTATCTTAGCAAGGATCTTAATATCAGCATTTAATAGTGATATAGGCCTGAAGTGTTTGGGAGCGGTGTGAGATTTACCCGGTTTGGGAATAACAGATATGTAGGCCTCAAGCATTGGGCGGGGAAGCTGCGGCTCTTTTATTAAGTTGTTAAAAAGCTGAAGCATTTTAGGAGCTAGGGTGCTAATGAAGGTTTTGTAATATTTAATAGTGAGCCCATCCGGGCCTGGGCTCTTGCCGTTTGGGAGATCCTTAATCGCTAGTGAAAGCTCTTCCTGGGATATAGGCAAATCAAGTGTGTCTGCTTCTTCTTTTGAGAGACAAGGTAGATCCAGGGATGATAGGTAATCGTCCATAGATCTCTCCCTGGCTAGTGATTGTGTGTGTGTCGGATTTATCAGTAATGTTATATAAGGCCCTGTAATACTGGTTAAAGGGACACTCAATCAAAATTAAACTTTCATTATTCAGATAGAGCATGCCATTTTAAATAACTTTCCAATTTACTTCCATTAACAAAATGTGCACAATCTTTTTATAATTAAACTTTTTCAGTCACCATCTCCTACTGAGCATGTGCAAGAATAAGTGTGTATGCGTTTGTGAATGGCTGATGGCTGTCACATGGTACGTGTATGCATTTGTGATTGGCTGATGGCTGTCACATGGTACAGGGGGAGTGGAAAAAGACATAACTTTTAAAATTGTCAGAAAAAAAATCTACTACTCATTTGAAGTTCAGACTAAGTGCTATTGCATTGTCTTGTTATCTTGCATTTGTTGATTATGCAAATCTACTGTGTTGACTGGTCCTTTAAATGCATTAGCTATTTGTTTATTGCTTTTTACTGTGGTGCCCTCCTTGTCTGTCATGTTATAAATGTGCGAGCAAAGTTCCTTCCTTTTAATAGATCGGGGCAGAAGCCTCCCAGGTTTATTTCTGTTTTTATGGTAGCGTTGCTTAATGGATAACATCTTGCTCTGATAAGCATCTGCGAGGTTTTGGTTAAGTTCAGATCTGGCGCATTGAAGCTGTTGTTTAACCTCACTATCTGCCGTTTTTGTTTATGTATTGTTTCCAGATCAGCAACTGTGGCTGTGTGTTTAAGGATTTCACCTCTTATTACGCACTTGTGAGCGTCCCACATGGTTGGAAGCGAGGTGTGGTAAGGAGTGTTATGCAGAAAATAGTCATTTAGAGATTTTTGTAATTCTATTTTAATTAGGGGCTTGTCCAGTAGGGTGTCGTCCAACCTCCAGATATAGGATGTTGGGGGTAAGTCTGGCCAAAAAACTTCGGTAGTGACTGGGGCGTGATCGGACCAGGTAATGTGTCCTATTTTGCATTCTCCCATCATGTCCAAGCCTACTGTGTCTGTAAATATATACGCCTAGATTTAGAGTTTTGCGTTAGCGTCAAAACCAGCGTATAGGGCTTCTAACGCTGCTTTTTACCGCCCGCTGCTATTTAGAGTTTACTTACCGACACTCAAAAATTTCCTAACGCTGAAATCCTTACCGACAACCCAGACCCAGGAGTTAACATCTAACGACAAAATAAACATCCACGAATCACAAAACAAATATTACACAAAGTACACTTACACTCATACAAACACTACACTATATTTATTTCTTTCATGTAATTAGCAAGAGTCCATGAGCTAGTGACGTATGGGATATACATTCCTACCAGGAGGGGCAAAGTTTCCCAAACCTCAAAATGCCTATAAATACACCCCTCACCACACCCACAATTCAGTTTTACAAACTTTGCCTCCTATGGAGGTGGTGAAGTAAGTTTGTGCTAGATTCTACGTTGATATGCGCTCCGCAGCAAGTTGGAGCCCGGTTTTCCTCTCAGCGTGCAGTGAATGTCAGAGGGATGTGAGGAGAGTATTGCCTATTTGAATGCAGTGATCTCCTTCTACGGGGTCTATTTCATAGGTTCTCTGTTATCGGTCGTAGAGATTCATCTCTTACCTCCCTTTTCAGATCGACGATATACTCTTATTTATATACCATTACCTCTGCTGATTCTCGTTTCAGTACTGGTTTGGCTTTCTACAAACATGTAGATGAGTGTCCTGGGGTAAGTAAATCTTATTTTCTGTGACACTCTAAGCTATGGTTGGGCACTTTGTTTATAAAGTTCTAAATATATGTATTCAAACATTTATTTGCCTTGACTCAGAATGTTCAACATTCCTTATTTTCAGACAGTCAGTTTCATATTTGGGATAATGCATTTGAATCAAACATTTTTTCTTACCTTAAAAATTTGACTCTTTTTTCCCTGTGGGCTGTTAGGCTCGCGGGGGCTGAAAATGCTTCATTTTATTGCGTCATTCTTGGCGCGGACTTTTTTGGCGCAAAAAATCTTTTCCGTTTCCGGCGTCATACGTGTCGCCGGAAGTTGCGTCATTTTTTGACGTTCTTTTGCGCCAAAAATGTCGGCGTTCCGGATGTGGCGTCATTTTTGGCGCCAAAAGCATTTAGGCGCCAAATAATGTGGGCGTCTTATTTGGCGCTAAAAAATATGGGCGTCGCTTTTGTCTCCACATTATTTAAGTCTCATTTTTCATTGCTTCTGGTTGCTAGAAGCTTGTTCTATGGCATTTTTTCCCATTCCTGAAACTGTCATTTAAGGAATTTGATCAATTTTGCTTTATATGTTGTTTTTTCTCTTACATATTGCAAGATGTCTCAAGTTGCATCTGAGCCAGAAGATACTTCAGGAAAATCGCTGTCTAGTGCTGGAACTACCAAAGCTAAGTATATCTGCTGTAAACTTTTGGTAGCTATTCCTCCGGCTGTTGTTTGTATTAATTGTCATGACAAACTTGTTAATGCAGATAATATTTCCTTTAGTAATGTACCATTGCCTGTTGCAGTTCCTTCAACATCTAAGGTGCAGAATGTTCCTGATAACATAAGAGATTTTGTTTCTGAATCCATCAAGAAGGCTATGTCTGTTATTTCTCCTTCTAGAAAACATAAAAAATCTTTTAAAACTTCTCTCCCTACAGATGAATTTTTAAATGAACATCATCATTCTGATTCTGATGACTCTTCTGGTTCAGAGGATTCTGTCTCAGAGATTGATGCTGATAAATCTTCATATTTATTTAAAATGGAATTTATTCGTTCTTTACTTAAAGAAGTACTAATTGCTTTAGAAATAGAGGATTCTGGTCCTCTTGATACTAATTCTAAACGTTTAGATAAGGTATTTAAATCTCCTGTGGTTATTCCAGAAGTTTTTCCTGTTCCTAATGCTATTTCTGAAGTAATTTCTAAAGAATGGGATAAATTGGGTAATTCATTTACTCCTTCTAAACGTTTTAAGCAATTATATCCTGTGCCGTCTGACAGATTAGAATTTTGGGACAAAATCCCTAGAGTTGATGGGGCTATTTCTACCCTTGCTAAACGTACTACTATTCCTACGTCAGATGGTACTTCATTTAAGGATCCTTTAGATAGGAAAATTGAATCCTTTCTAAGAAAAGCTTATCTGTGTTCAGGTAATCTTCTTAGACCTGCTATATCATTGGCTGATGTTGCTGCAGCTTCAACTTTTTGGTTGGAAACTTTAGCGCAACAAGTAACGGATCATGATTCTCATAATATTATTATTCTTCTTCAGCATGCTAATAATTTTATCTGTGATGCCATTTTTGATATTATCAGAGTTGATGTCAGGTTTATGTCTCTAGCTATTTTAGCTAGAAGAGCTTTATGGCTTAAGACTTGGAATGCTGATATGACTTCTAAATCAACTCTACTTTCCATTTCTTTCCAGGGTAACAAATTATTTGGTTCTCAGTTGGATTCTATTATCTCAACTGTTACTGGTGGGAAAGGAACTTTTTTACCACAGGATAAAAAATCTAAGGGTAAAAACAGGGCTAATAATCGTTTTCGTTCCTTTCGTTTCAACAAAGAACAAAAGCCTGATCCTTCATCCTCAGGAGCAGTTTCAGTTTGGAAACCATCTCCAGTCTGGAATAAATCCAAGCCTTCTAGAAAGGCAAAGCCTGCTTCTAAGTCCACATGAAGGTGCGGCCCTCATTCCAGCTCAGCTGGTAGGGGGCAGGTTAAGTTTTTTCAAAGAAATTTGGATCAATTCTGTTCACAATCTTTGGATTCAGAACATTGTTTCAGAAGGGTACAGAATTGGTTTCAAGATGAGACCTCCTGCAAAGAGATTTTTTCTTTCCCGTGTCCCAGTAAATCCAGTGAAAGCTCAAGCATTTCTGAATTGTGTTTCAGATCTAGAGTTGGCTGGAGTAATTATGCCAGTTCCAGTTTCGGAACAGGGGATGGGGTTTTATTCAAATCTCTTCATTGTACCAAAGAAGGAGAATTCCTTCAGACCAGTTCTGGATCTAAAAATATTGAATCGTTATGTAAGGATACCAACGTTCAAAATGGTAACTGTAAGGACTATCTTGCCTTTTGTTCAGCAAGGGCATTATATGTCCACAATAGATTTACAGGATGCATATCTGCATATTCCGATTCATCCAGATCATTATCAGTTCCTGAGATTCTCTTTTCTGGACAAGCATTACCAGTTTGTGGCTCTGCCGTTTGGCCTAGCTACAGCTCCAAGAATTTTTACAAAGGTTCTCGGTGCCCTTCTGTCTGTAATCAGAGGACAGGGTATTGTGGTATTTCCTTATTTGGACGATATCTTGGTACTTGCTCAGTCTTTACATTTAGCAGAATCTCATACGAATCGACTTGTGTTGTTTCTTCAAAATCATGGTTGGAGGATCAATTTACCAAAAAGTTCATTGATTCCTCAGACAAGGGTAACCTTTCTGGGTTTCCAGATAGATTCAGTGTCCATGACTCTGTCTTTGACAGACAAGAGACGTCTAAAATTGATTTCAGCTTGTCGAAATCTTCAGTCACAATCATTCCCTTCGGTAGCCTTATGCATGGAAATTCTAGGTCTTATGACTGCTGCATCGGACGCGATCCCCTTTACTCGTTTTCACATGCGACCTCTTCAGCTCTGTATGCTGAATCAATGGTGCAAGGATTACACAAAGATATCTCAATTAATATCTTTAAACCCGATTGTACGACCTGGACTGTAATTTCAACAGATGCAAGTCTCACAGGTTGGGGAGCAGTGTGGGGATCTCTGATAGCACAAGGAGTTTGGGAATCTCAGGAGGTGAGATTACCGATCAATATTTTGGAACTCCGTGCAATTTTCAGAGCTCTTCAGTTTTGGCCTCTTCTGAAGAGAGAATCGTTCATTTGTTTTCAGACAGACAATGTCACAACTGTGGCATACATCAATCATCAAGGAGGGACTCACAGTCCTCTGGCTATGAAAGAAGTATCTCGAATTCTGGTTTGGGCGGAATCCAGCTCCTGTCTAATCTCTGCGGTTCATATCCCAGGTATAGACAATTGGGAAGCGGATTATCTCAGTCGCCAAACGTTGCATCCGGGCGAATGGTCTCTTCACCCAGAGGTATTTCTTCAGATTGTTCAAATGTGGGAACTTCCAGAAATAGATCTGATGGCGTCTCATCTAAACAAGAAACTTCCCAGGTATCTGTCCAGATCCCGGAATCCTCAGGCGGAGGCAGTGGATGCATTATCACTTCCTTGGAAGTATCATCCTGCCTATATCTTTCCGCCTCTAGTTCTTCTTCCAAGAGTAATCTCCAAGATTCTGAAGGAATGCTCGTTTGTTCTGCTGGTAGCTCCGGCATGGCCTCACAGGTTTTGGTATGCGGATCTTGTCCGGATGGCCTCTTGCCAACCGTGGACTCTTCCGTTAAGACCAGACCTTCTGTCGCAAGGTCATTTTTTCCATCAGGATCTGAAATCCTTAAATTTAAAGGTATGGAGATTGAACGCTTGATTCTTGGTCAAAGAGGTTTCTCTGACTCTGTGATTAATACTATGTTACAGGCGCGTAAATCTGTATCTAGAGAGATATATTATAGAGTCTGGAAGACCTATATTTCTTGGTGTCTTTCTCATCATTTTTCTTGGCATTCTTTTAGAATACTGAGAATTTTACAGTTTCTTCAGGATGGTTTAGATAAGGGTTTGTCCGCAAGTTCCTTGAAAGGTCAAATCTCTGCTCTTTCTGTTCTTTTTCACAGAAAGATTGCTATTCTTCCTGATATTCATTGTTTTGTACAAGCTTTGGTTCGTATAAAACCTGTTATTAAGTCAATTTCTCCTCCTTGGAGTTTGAATTTGGTTCTGGGGGCTCTTCAAGCTCCTCCGTTTGAACCTATGCATTCATTGGACATTAAATTACTTTCTTGGAAAGTTATGTTCCTTTTGGCAATCTCTTCTGCCAGAAGAGTTTCTGAATTATCTGCTCTTTCTTGTGAGTCTCCTTTTCTGATTTTTCATCAGGATAAGGCGGTGTTGCGAACTTCTTTTCAATTTTTACCTAAAGTTGTGAATTCCAACAACATTAGTAGAGAAATTGTGGTTCCTTCATTATGTCCTAATCCTAAGAATTCTAAGGAGAAATCGTTGCATTCTTTGGATGTTGTTAGAGCTTTGAAATATTATGTTGAAGCTACTAAGTCTTTCCGAAAGACTTCTAGTTTATTTGTTATCTTTTCCGGTTCTAGAAAAGGCCAGAAAGCTTCTGCCATTTCTTTGGCATCTTGATTGAAAACTTTAATTCATCTTGCCTATGTTGAGTCGGGTAAAACTCCGCCTCAGAGGATCACAGCTCATTCTACTAGGTCAGTTTCTACTTCCTGGGCGTTTAGGAATGAAGCTTCGATTGATCAGATTTGCAAAGCAGCAACTTGGTCCTCTTTGCATACTTTTACTAAATTCTACCATTTTGATGTATTTTCTTCTTCTGAAGCAGTTTTTGGTAGAAAAGTACTTCAGGCAGCGGTTTCAGTTTGAATCTTCTGCTTATGTTTTTCATTAAACTTTATTTTGGGTGTGGATTATTTTCAGCAGGAATTGGCTGTTTTTATTTTATCCCTCCCTCTCTAGTGACTCTTGTGGGAAAAGATCCACATCTTGGGTAGTCATTATCCCATACGTCACACGTCACTAGCTCATGGACTCTTGCTAATTACATGAAAGAAAACATAATTTATGTAAGAACTTACCTGATAAATTCATTTCTTTCATATTAGCAAGAGTCCATGAGGCCCGCCCTTTTTTTGTGGTGGTTATGATTTTTGTATAAAGCACAATTATTCCAATTCCTTATTTTATATGCTTTCGCACTTTTTTATCACCCCACTTCTTGGCTATTCGTTAAACTGAATTGTGGGTGTGGTGAGGGGTGTATTTATAGGCATTTTGAGGTTTGGGAAACTTTGCCCCTCCTGGTAGGAATGTATATCCCATACGTCACTAGCTCATGGACTCTTGCTAATATGAAAGAAATGAATTTATCAGGTAAGTTCTTACATAAATTATGTTTTTTCATTGTTCATATTTTCTCGTCAAAATAGAAAGGATTAAAGTTGCGAGATCTCGGGTGTTAGAAAAAAAAAACACAAATCCATTTTGCCATTGACTTACATTGACAGACAGGAAAAGACACTCATATAGCTACATCTAACTAATAATATTATCACATACATACACTCATCGATGCATACAAACACTATACACCACATTACATACACAAAGAAGAATTTGATTACGAAATAAATACGATTTAGCTACCATGACGTCACTCACTTTACGGTCAAAACCAGTCTTGGATTTTATTTACACACACATTTTTAGCCTCCATTGACTTCTATGGGGAAGACGTGCTTGTGCACGAGACAGACAGATTTCCCTAATGCACGCAAAAAGCGTAGACAAAAAAACTCTAAATACCAGCGCTAGAATTCGGAAAATAACTCCTGTTTTTCTGCATTAGCCACGCTATGACAAATAGATCAAGAAATGGCTATTTCCCTATGGAGTTATGGATTTTACTTATGGGAAATTCACAACAACATTAAATTGTCTGATACTTTTACATTACATCAACTACAAATCACCATCACTAGTAACAAACATTTTCAACAATTACATCACATTTAAACGGACAGAAAAATAATTGGAACATTTCAGGATTCACAAACAGTAGACAATTGGAAACACCTCTTATTTACCTTTATTATAGCATTTCATTTATTCAACTCATACGCTTGCAGCAACAGCATATCTACATAGGCTTAACACATGATCATTCATGGATGCACATACTTTACTTTTACACCATTCACTCATACATGTGCATTCAAATGATGGGGGAAAAACACATTACATTCTCTCTATGAATCAGGAAACAGAAAATAGGGATTTTACTGTACCTTTAACATCACAATTCACTCAGAATAAACCATTAGGAATTACGTACAATAAGAACATCATTGGAACAGATTACAGCTGTCACTTTTTGGGAAGGAACAACAATGCTATACTGCTTTATAGAAGTCAGCATATGTGGGACACAATCACAATATATACGTATATGTACATAACACGCATCACGCAACCACAAAGCACACATTCATATTTTAATCAGCACACAATAACAATGTAGTCAAATACAACAACACAATGAGGATTTCAGAACTACACAGGCAGGTTGATAATATGATGACGTCATTAGAAGATTCAACCATACACATTACAGCTTTACGACTGTATCGCCCCTTTCAGAACTTTAGCACTCAATACTACAATACAACATATACGTAAACAAGAGTTTGGAACATCATTATTATGGCGATTTTAATGGGACAATAAATAAATATTGTCAGCTCGCAAATCATTTATATATACAATACTACAGATGACAGACGTAAGATCTTCATTATTATTGCAATTTTAAAGGGACGCGTACAATATTGACATCTCGCCAATCACTTATATATACAATACTACAGATGACAGACGTAAGATCTTCATTATTATTGCGATTTTAAAGGGACGCGTACAATATTGACATCTCGCCAATCACTTATATATACAATACTACAGATGACAGCCGGAAGTTCAGAATTATTAGTGCGATTTTAATGGGACGCGTACAATATTGACATCTCGCCAATCACTTATATATACAATACTACAGATGACAGACGTAAGATCTTCATTATTATTGCGATTTTAAAGGGACGCGTACAATATTGACATCTCGCCAATCACTTATATATACAATACTACAGATGACAGACGTAAGATCTTCATTATTATTGCGATTTTAAAGGGACGCGTACAATATTGACATCTCGCCAATCACTTCTATATACAATACTACAGATGACAGCCGGAAGTTCAGAATTATTAGTGCGATTTTAATGGGACGCGTACAATATTGACATCTCGCCAATCACTTATATATACAATACTACAGATGACAGACGTAAGATCTTCAGTATTATTGCGATTTTAATGGGACGCGTACAATATTGACATCTCGCTAATCACTTATATATACAATACTACAGATGACAGACGTAAGATCTTCATTATTATTGCGATTTTAAAGGGACGCATACAATATTGACATCTCGCCAATCACTTAATAATACAATGCTACAGATGACAGCCGGAAGTTCAGAATTATTAGTGCAATTTTAATGGGACGCGTACAATATTGACATCTCGCCAATCACTTATATATACAATACTACAGATGACAGCCGGAAGTTCAGAATTATTAGTGCGATTTTAAAGGGACGCGTACAATATTGACATCTCGCCAATCACTTATATATACAATACTACAGATGTCAGCTGTTATTTTATCGTTTACAAACAATATTGCAGCAACATTGATCGATCACATTCTATGCACACATTATACACAACTATGCACTTTCATTCATGTTAGCCTGGACGTGTGCTTTTTACTATAACATTGCGTTTAATAAATATTTATTATGCATATGAACAAACATTACGTAGATGCACTGTATGTGTGATATTTTACACTTTCACATTGCGATTCATTGGGGGAAAACAACATTTCAGCAAACACCTAAAAAAACGCCCACTTTGAAAGCATTTGCACCGCTCACATACAAACAAGTGAATACAATTAGCAATCATTACAAACTCACTACCATTGGACTAATTGCACTATAAATCCCCCAAACAACATGGCCAAAGCGTCCATGGTGATCGACATTGTATCAATTTGCTTCTGTGTTTTTGCATACCTTGTTACTCCTTGCGTTGTGTTTGCTCTGCTGTGTGGCTTCGTGCTGCTAAGCTTGGCAAATATGGATGACGATCTGATAGACGCTGCTGGTGGTGCTGTTGCCCAAGTAGCGGTTGATAGAATCAGGCAGCCTCGGCGGCTCCGAGTGAGACAAAGGGCTCGTCTGGTTAGAGGTCCTCGTGTCTACAGGGTAAGACCCACCTTGGAAAACATGAGTGACTTCGAGGTTTATGACAAGTATAGGCTCAATCGCGAACAGCTCATTGGCCTTTACGATGTTCTTAGACCTCATCTGGAGCCACGTATACGAATAAGGACTGCTGTCCCTGGCATCACTAAGATGCTAAGTTGTATATACGTCCTGGCCTCCGGGAGTTTTCAATCAGGAGAGATGTACATGCATGGCCTGTCTCAAGGTACATTCTTGGTGGTGTTTGATCACTTTCTGGACGCCATGGTACGTATCAGTAAGCGTTACAAAGGATTCCCTCAGAATTAAGGTGATTGGAGGCGCCTGAAGAGGGAATTCTTTGCTATCGCTGAATTGCCCAATGTCTTGGGAGCAATAGATTGCACCCACATTGCGCTGCGTGCTCCAGCTGATGACTTGCCCTTCCGAAATCGCTAACATCTCCATAGCCTCAACGTGCAGTTTGTTTGTGATGTACGGATGCGGATTATGCAAGTGTGTGTGAATTTCGGCGGGGCTTGTCATGATGCCCGCATCCTCTCTCTGTCCTCCCTGTGGCGGCAGTTTGAGGAAAGACAATTTCCCCCTGGGTATCTCGTTGGTGAGTATTTGTGCACAACATGGTTAATTAGTTAGACAATTGCCACTGTAGTCTTAAACTATTAGTGTAATGTGCAGCTATAGGATGCAATTTAACCATTTCTTTATCTTTCCGCAAATGTCTAGTTTTAGCTCAAAACAGATATGTAGCATGTCTTACTTTAAATGCTCAGATAGAGAATGCAATGTAACCATGTCATTGTCTCTTTCCGCAAATGTCTAGTTTTAGCTCAAAGCAGATATGTAGCATGTTCTAGCTTAAATGGTCAGATCGAGAATGCAATTTAACCATGTCATTGTCTCTTTCCGCAAATATCTGGTTTTAGCTAAAAACAGATATGTAGCATGTTCTAGCTTAAATGGCCAGATTGAAAATGCAATTTAACCATTTATTTTTAATTTTAGCAAAGCTCTGGTTTATGCGAAATACGCATATGTAGCATGTCTTAACTGAAATGGGCAGATAGAGAATACGATTTAACCATGTCATTGTCTCTTTCCGCAAATGTCTAGTTTTAGCTCAAAGCAGATATGTAGCATGTTCTAGCTTAAATGGTCAGATTGAGAATGCAATTTAACCATGTCATTGTCTCTTTCCGCAAATGTCTAGTTTTAGCTAAAAACAGATATGTAGCATGTTCTAGCTTAAATGGGCAGATTGAAAATGCAATTTAACCATTTATTTTGAATTTTAGCAAAGGTCTGGTTTATGCGAAATACGCATATGTAGCATGTCTTAGCTGAAATGGGCAGATAGAGAATAAGATTTAACCATGTCATTGTCTCTTTCCGCAAATGTCTAGTTTTAGCTCAAAGCAGATATGTAGCATGTTCTAGCTTAAATGGTCAGATCGAGAATGCAATTTAACCATGTCATTGTCTCTTTCTGCAAATATCTAGTTTTAGCTAAAAACAGATATGTAGCATGTTCTAGCTTAAATGGCCAGATTGAAAATGCAATTTAACCATTTATTTTGAATTTTAGCAAAGGTCTGGTTTATGCAAAATACGCATATGTAGCATGTCTTAGCTGAAATGGGCAGATAGAGAATAAGATTTAACCATGTCATTGTCTCTTTCCGCAAATATCTAGTTTTAGCTCAAAGCAGATATGTAGCATGTTCTAGCTTAAAAGGCCAGATTGAAAATGCAATTTAACTATTTTTTTTTTATTTTAGCAAAGGTCTGGTTTATGCGAAATACGCATAGGTAGCATGTCTTAGCTGAAATGGGCAGATAGAGAATAAGATTGAACTAGATTATTATTTTTAAATTAAAACATTTGTTATTGGATTTTCGTGTACACAAATAAATTTGTTTAATATCATTAAATTTTTTTGATTAAATTTTCATTTTGTTCTGTTCATAATTTATAGGTGATTCTGGTTACATGAGCCGGCCTTGGCTCATTACGCCGTTACGTAACCCTACTGATGAGGCTCAGGAGCGCTACAATAGGGCACACAAGAGGATTTGGGCTGTAGTCGAGAGGATGTTTGGGCTCCTCAAAATGAGATTCAGATGCCTTGACAGGTCGGGAGGAGCCCTCCAGTACAGCCCTAGGAAGGTGGCGAAGATTGTTATAGCCTGTAGCGTCCTGCATAATATTGCACAGCGGACTGGGATGATCAGGCCGTCCAGGTCCCCCGAAACCTCCTCAGAGATGAGGAGGACAATCCTATTCTAGAGGGGCCATTCCAGGACGAGGGGCTCAATGTGAGAGCAGACATCATCAACCGCCACTTCAGACGGTAAATAATAGAAGTTAGATTGGAGTATTGTCAATATATGTGAATTCTAGGGAAATGACAAGTAGAAAAATGTGCAAACATGTTAGGATTGTTCATCAAATGATAACAATTTTTACATTTATTAATATAGGTGATGCTCTGGTCATTGGGTCCTGTAACGAGTCTTTGCCACCTGGTTTTAAAAGACAACATCAGCTGGTAAGTATAAATGTATGGACTGTGGCTGGCAGGAATTTGGCACAACAATACATCATATGGCATACATTTTCAAAACTAGTATTTAGTTGACACATTACTTAAAATTTGGATACTCAGAAAGGGATCCTCTAGCATGACTATGGTGCAAAGTCAGATTCAAAGTCGGTCTGCTCAATATGACTCATCTTCACACTTGATTGATAGAACATAACACAAGATGCTACACACGCTTAGTAAGCTAGTGACAGAAATAGTTTCAGAAATGGGGGGTGGGAGAGGGGTGCAGAACTGATTCACACACTTGTACAGGTAGCCCTCAGTTTACGCCGGGGTTAGGTTCCAGGAGGAATGGTTGTAAATTGAAACTGTTGTAAATTGAAACCCAGTTTATAATGTAAGTCAATGGGAAGTGAGGGAGTTAGGTTCCAGGCCCCTCTCAAAATTGTCATAAGTAACACCTAATACATTATTTTTAAAGCTTTGAAATGAAGACTTTAAATGCTAAACAGTATTATAAACCTAATAATATAGATTGTATCATCATCAAACTAAGTTTAATGAACAAAAACATTTGCTAAACATCACCTAATTAAATAATCACACAACAGACTGCATCATCATCAAACTAAGTTTAATGAACAAAAACATTTGCTAACAGCACCTAATAAAATAATCACACAACAGACTGCATCATCATCAAACTAAGTTTAATGAACAAAAACGTGTTGTACTTGCATTTTTCTGCAATTAGTTCTCTGCATTGTTAGCATGTTAGATAATATTGGGTCTGCACCTATTCTATGCATTTCAATCTGCAGTGATTAAGCAGTTAACCTCACCTGAAGCTGCTGGACAGAAAGATAATAGGGAAGTGCCTGCTAAAACTTGGGGCTCAATAAGTCTGGTCTGATCTGTGTACTTGGAGAGGGAGGAGCAATTTCAGGATGATAAGTTACATAACTTTGCGGAGAGCTCCACCTACTGGCTATTTTAATTAGTGCACATGATTGAAAAAAAAAGGTTGTTATTCTGATACGGCGCAAATTGAACCGGCGTAAACCGAGGGCCACCTGTATTAACATTTTTATTCACACTTTTTCTGACATTAGGGACATGACTTCATCTAAAGACTGAAAGTGAAGAATTCCAAGACTGAAAGTGAAGAATTCCCAGACTGAAAGTGAAGAATCCAAGATTGAAAGTGAAGAATCCAAGATTGAAAGTGAAGAATACCAATGGGATCATGTCTGCCATTGTCTTTCAAATGTGCTGACCTGGAAAACCATACAAAGACACGTTCACATGGTAAGTGGCAACAATTTGATGAATTAAGGCTGTGGAGGCATCCTATTGGAGACACTTAGATTACTTTTGTATTTTTAGATGGTATTTGCCAATCCTCTATTTTGGAAATGATGAATAAGACACCTATTGAAGATAAACTGTTTTCTAGAGAATTGACGTTCAAAGACCATGCATAATCCAGGTTGGTTTGCCCAATGCATGCTAGTTAAGAATCACAGGAGGAAGAATGTATTAGAATATTTGTAGCTTACATACATTACCCCTACTTTGTGATACAGAAGAATCCAATTATGAACAATCAGACAAAGGAATACATATTATAGTTGATATAGAGGTATTTGAATGGACATGAAATATTACATTTATGTTCAGCATACATATATGTATTTTTATTTTTTTAAATGTTATATGCATTATTTGGTATAATTGTAAATGCTGATATTTAAATGTAATATTGATTACACAATATAATGGTATTTTAAATGATGGATAGGTATAGATTTTATGTTTTTATTTTGTTTTTTATATTCAAAAATATCTTTATAAAAAATTCCAAAAAGTTAGAGCATAGACAAAAGATGATTTTAAAGTTATTTTATTTAATGAATATTTTAAGACATGTGTGTATTAAATAACTGTTTTTTTTTCTTCTTTTTTTTTTAGAGTTTCATCTGTGATGAATTACATTGTTCTATTTATTTTTGTGATAACAACAAAAACAAATTTTTTTTATTGACAATAAATATTTTGTAATACTAAACTTTTATTTTTTTTATTTTTATTAAAGACCATCTTTTTAACAAACAGATTATAATAAATATATCCAGATAATCTGACAAGTAAAAAACAATTTGACTCCCATGACTGGTAGTTGTCTATTTGACAAGCACATGCATGATATCAAATTAGGCATCATGTATTGAATTAATTATCGAAAATTCATTTATTCAGAGAATGTTAAAGTCAAGTAGCTTTAATAAATTAATTTGGGAGTGAAATCCATCGATGCTTTTATTGTGCAATTTATAGATGTTAAAATTTGAAAATATTTGAGGATATGTAGTCAGAATTCGACATAACAACTTTGTTATTTTCACTTTTAAGAAGGGAAAGTGGTTAACTTACATTAAAGTGACAATGTAGTTGAATGTTCAATTTGTTTTAAAAGATCTTGTACCTTCCTTAGGTATACAACAACATTATTTTCATAAATATAGTTTTAAAATTCATGAAAATGGTAAGTCAGTTAATTTCATATTTCGCACAAGCTAGTTATTGTATGCCATATTGATTACTTTTCTGTTCTAGTGGAGTCATTTGAAGGGTCATTTAACTATAGCTAGTTTGTAATGTAATTTCACAAAATTATTTATCTTACCTCTTGGTTAGATATCACATATCTATATGTATTTTCATTCCCCTTTAGTTTATTTCTACAATGTTAAATCAACATATTAATAATGGTTTGGTCCTTAAAGGGACATTCCAAAAATATATTGTGTATTGAATTATAACCAATACAAATAAATTTTTCTAATGTTTTTAATGTACTATTATCTAATTACATTCAGTGTTTAAATATACTTTTAAAAATATATATCAATGCACATGGCTTAGACAATGACATAAGGCATCTATGTGCAACTAACAATCAGCATCAAAATAGCCTATCTAGCTATGTTTTTCATCCAAGAATATATATTTTTAAAAGCTAATAAGAGAATTAAACTAAATATGAAGTTGTTTTAATATTCTATTATCCATCGAAATATGTAAAGAACATATAGCTTAATGTCCCTTTAAGCTGAAGACGGCAAAATACAGCCATTAGAATATATTTCATTCACAGTGGGGAAAACAATCCAGAAGGTAATCTAAATATGCTTTAGTCACATGTTATGCTAAGTTTGAGAAAGGAAGGTGCATAGGTTTATGATCTTTCAAGCATTATTGGGAAATGTCTCCTTAAAGGGACATGAACACAAAATATCCTTTTAAGATTTAAAGAGTGTCTTTTACTTCTATTATCTCAACATAGTTTTCTTGAAAAGCATATCGAGATAGGCTCAGTAGATGAAGATTGGTGGATGCACAGAGATTCCTTATGTGATTGGCTCAACCATGTGCATTGAAATTTCTTCTGTTAAGGATATCTAAATCAAAAGAGAAATTGAGTTACATTTTAAAGTCTAAACATTTTTTATCCCTACAGATCATTTGTTCAAATTATTTTGTTCTAATGTCTCTTTAAAAATAAAGACGCCATTGCACAATAACATATGTGAGCAGTTCAGACAAATACAAGCTCGAGGTTTATTTACTAATAACAAACAAACGTGTAGTTTAACATTTATAAACAGATTATCCAAGTTACGGACATTATAACCAGAAATTGCGCATTTCTGAAATGTTGCGTGGGAAACGTATCTTGCAATACGAGATTCGCATCTTTAAACATTCTAGTCTAATGTCACGCAATAGCACACAATCAATGTGCATTATAAATACATTTAATAGAGCAATGTCAATACTTCACAATAAGTCACGAAATTGATTTAATGAACAATAAATACATACAATGTTAAATGTGTATTAATCTTACGTATTTGTATTAAAGAAATAGAACTATATTAAACAGAGAAATGTCTACAACATTTAATAATATGACAGTATTAGATTTTAACGAGAATTTTAACATTAATATTTAACGGAGCACGTATATTAAATCTGCGTCACACATATCCGCATGACAGGCCCATGAGTTACAAATAAGTCTACATGAAAAATGAAGTAACAGCACCCCCAGGAGGTATGTGTATGGAAGTTACTAAGATATGAAACATTAAGGAACGGCCAATCAGAGTTCATCACACAAACACAACTTGAGTCAGGATGGTCTCACAGACATTATAACAATATTTAAAATTTTTATCCAATCAGATGTACAGATACCATGTCACATGGTGCATCTCATGTTTACTTCACCATATTAAAGTCCATTACATGTTGCCATCTTTGTCAGTTCTCTAATGCCTGCAGGCAATATATAATATTATTATTATATATCAGAAAACCCAGCAGGCATGACACCTCCCAGGTTTGCCAAGCAGGAGAGTGCTGCACTGGTCCACACCATCCAGAAGTTTTACCGCAGCTGTTTGGGAACCAGAAGAGGTCGACAGATGCGATTGTTAAGAAGGCCCTCTGGGAGTCAATCACCAATAAGGTTCAATTGGTGAAGGGCGTCCAGAGGAGCCAGGATCAGATCATGCGGAGGTTGGGAGATATGAGGTTGCGTCTGCAAAAAAAAGTGGGCCTCATAAGGGAGTGGGTACAAGCCCGGAAAAGAGATGGAAAGAAATGTAATCCAGAACAGAAACTCTACCTACTCCCTTATGAGGTCACTTTATGCGACCTCCTCAATCTCCGCGTCCCCAAAGGATTTCGATCCTCTCCATCCTCGGCCTCTTCTTCTTCCCTCACAGCTGCTGGATCCAAAACTCAGGACCAGGGGGCCAGTGCAGCTGCTTCTCCGTCCGGTGGCCTGGGAGGAGTTGAAATGGAGGCTGAACATGGTAAATATCCTACTTTATATAATATATTAATATTTTATTAAACTTTTAATAAATGTGTAGATAGTCATATATTCAACCTATATAGATCTCACAACATACGCTACATATGATGTTCAGATATCTGATTTTAGAATCGTCACACATGAAATAGGAGTGATGTTTCTTGCGCTATCCAGAATATGCGTCACAGAGTGAAAATGGAATTGCGCATCCGTGAAATACCGAGCATCCGCCATTTCATACATTGACTCTCAAATCATAACCCAGTTATAAATATTATTTGTTATTGTTCAATATTAACAAATATACGATTTCCATCTCATAATACACCCAATTGAAAATATATCATAAGTTGTTATGAAATGATACTCATCACACTACTATATCCAAATTAATTCTGATTCACGGATGCGTAATTCCGCATAGAATCATTGCGCAATGATCACGAAAGATAGAATTGCGCACACACGTGAACATGTGTTTGCTGTAACTGGCATCGCTTTACACATGTTGGTCAAATCACGGATGCGCAATTCCGCTAGGAGTAATTGCGTAATGATCACGAAAGATAGAATTGTGCACACACGTGAACATGTGTTTGCTGTAACTGGCATTGCTTTACACATGTTGGTCAAATGTATACGTTAATTAGTATATATGTGAAGAATACAGTATCCTTATTTACAATCTTCTACATTATACAAAATATACTAGCAAGATCAAAAGAATAAACAAGGAAATATAGATATCAATTGATGATAATGCAAAAAGTCAAGAAATTAATTAAAGCTACAGTCAACAACATAAAGTTTTGAAAATAAGATTACAGGATCGATTTGAGACATTAATTGATGAAACAATTAACTCATGTGAATAAAAAGAGATTATTATTTTGTCAATGTAAATGTATTTTAAACTTTTTTAGATACATGTCCTGATTAGTATTAATGATATCCAATCCTCATTGAATATTTTACAGATATGGATGTTGGTGCTGGACCCTCGGGCCAGGGTTCTCAAGACTATGGTATGTCTCATTTTAATAGCAATTTGTCTTAGAAACATGGACACAACATTACATAACATAATACATTCACATTTTTCGAAATGTATATGGATACTCTAATTATCTTTTCTGTTAATTTAAAATTAAAATTCAAAAATACATTTTTTTATTACATTGTAGTACAAATCATAAATTATGTGAATTTGAATATATCGCTTCTATTTTTGATATGTTCATTTTCCTGTTAGATTAGTTTCATGTCAAATTTATATTCTGCCCCTGTGCATTGCTTGTCATTGTTTTGATATATTTTGACAACAATCACACATTTTAGCATATGTTAATATTTTAGAAATATACATTACATACGTTTTTGGGTTGTTATCATTTAAGGGACATGAAAACAAAATTTTCAAATGACGGATTTAGACATGTGATTTTCACTAATATTTAAAATCACAGGCTGGATTTTATTGACAAATTAATCCAATAACACATTTTGCGCTTCATGTCTTTTTAAGAGAGGCTAATTAAAGAATCTTGATGATATTCTTAAATTACAGTTTTTATTGTTATTGCATGCTCAATACCATTCATTACATCAACATATGTTTTTGAAAATTCCTTAACAGCAAAATTGACACATTAAGATATTTAAATCTTAAAGGGACACTGACCACATATTATTTCTGTTATTCACATAGCGCATGCAATATCAATCAAATTTTTTATTTATTCCTATAATCATATTTTCAACATTCTCTTGTTATCTTAATTTTAAAAGCAATAATGTAATTTTAGATGCAGGTCCATTTTTGGTGACCAACCTGGGTTGTTCTTGATGATTGTTGTATACCTTCAATGAGCAATATTTAATGAACCAAACAATTTCTTAGCTGCATTGAAATAATAATAATAAAAAAAAAATAATAGGAGTAAATGTCAAATTAAATAAAACATTAATTTTATTTTAAAATCAATGTTTCATCAAAATTGATGTCAGTGTACCTTTAATAATCAATCAATTCATTCCTCATTACATTGTTTGGATGAAACAATATTGATATCTAAATGACATATTCAGTCTTGGACTTTATAGATATAAGCATACCCTAACAGCACCATGATTACATATTTTGATGAACAACTTCTGTTTTGCATTGTGATCAATTGCACAAATGGATCGATGTGACACATGGCTTTGGTTCGATTTATCACCCGTTTTTATTTAAAATGTTGTTTGTGTGTATTTGTTTAAAATCATTGATCAATGGGTATATTTAGATATGCAATATAATCATATGAGATGATTTGTGTGTCTAATATAGTCAGAAATTAAACATATGTTAAAGACATCTTTTTATTCAGAATAACCTGGATTCACTCTTGCATTTATTCTTCAGATTAGTGCTCTATTGTTCTCATTTCTAAGTATATTTTTCTTAAAAATCGATAATGATGTGACTTAGTGATGTCCAAACTGTGTTCACTAATAGATATCTATATCATTCATAGATATAGTTTTTGTGGGGAGCCCAGGGGGATCGAGCACCGATGATGAAATGCTTTCCAAGCATTCTGGTAAGTCCATTGACTCATTCATATGTCATTGAAGGTGTATTTGTAATCTATATTATGATCATGATTCTGATGAAGCATTACATTTGAATCAAACATATAATTTAGTACTATGATTATATCTCTAATTTATTTTAATATTGAAAGATTAATATCTCAAAGCTTCTTAGTCTACACCTTTGTTGTTCAGAAGATGGATAACATATGTTTGTTTTTATTATAAATTTTGACAACAATCATGAAGTGATACACACATGAGAACTCTCAAATGTTCCATATACTCTTATTTTGTGAATTTATATGAAATCCAAACACTAAAATTAAATTCTTACTCTTTGAGAATAACAAATCTAATGTCATTTGTATGCTCCATCAAAATGATGTAAATCATAACTTTGGATCAGTATATCTTTAATGCAACATTGATGTGTGTCTTGAAGCAACAGTAACATATGTTATAATATCTGATATTAACGTGTACACAACATGTTATGTTTTACAGATATTGATGTAACATGTGGGACGGAGGAGGAAGAGGCGGCCATGGAGTCTGATGGTATGTGAAAGCTATCTAACATGTATCCAACATGTATTATTGTTTGTAAACATTCTCATGAAGAAATTCAAAGTATACAGATTTGGCACTTGAAAAAGGATTATTCCTTTTCTTTTAGAATCCACTACTGCCCCCTTTCCATATCATGCAGTATGAACATATGCTTGTATTATGTTTTCATTTATGTCTGATTTTTAATTAATGACATCATGAATCATGATGTCACATGCCTATTCCATGACAAACCACAATAATCATCTTCTTATTGGACAGACACTCCTTGCTATTCATTTGAGTGCCTATATGCATACCATATCCTTATATCATCATTGTTAATAAATTGTAAACCACTTCTAAGTATATATAAAACATAATCATGTTGAAATGCCTTGCTTTGATTTCATGATGTATGAGATGTTAAAATATATTTTATTATATATTTCAGATGGACACTCCATTTCTGGTCATCATTCTCCCACCTATGCCCAGGCCCCTCCCCTTATAGAAGACCCTGCCCAGGCCCCTCCCCCTGTAGAAGCCCCTCCCCCTGTAGAAGCCCCTCCCCTGTAGAAGTCCCTCCCCCTGTAGAAGCCCCTGCCCAGGCCCCTGCACAGACACAAGACCCTCCCGGCCCTTCCCATTCCTCCAGGCCTGTCCCTCCCAGAATTGTCCCTGTTCGCTGCTCTCCCCGTATTTTGCCCCGTAGAGTTCCCTGACCTGCCCATTCCCCAACTCACCATGCCCATGAACATGCCCATGAATCCCCAGCTGTACGGGCTCCCCCAGAGCGGCACCCCAGCCCTCGCCAGCCCAATCCAAGCCCTCACCAGCAATATCCCATCCCTCCCCCCTATCCCAACCTTCATTGTTCTAGGTGTCAGATCATCCTTCCCAGGCACAGCTGTAAGTATCATTCTAAATCAACATTATAACATATTTAAAGTGACAGTGAACCCAAAATATTTTTTTTTTTATTATTCAAATAGAGCATGCAATGTTAATCAACTTGCTAATTTACTCCTCTTATCCTTTTTTAAGAGTTCTCTTTGTCTCTTTATTTTTATGTTGAAAGGCATCTAATTGTTCAAATATTGTGAACTGTGTTATTTTTTATGTTTTATTGTTGGATTAATTTATCCACCAATCATATATACCAAATATAAAATGACATTGTTGCATTTAAATTAAAGATACAAAGAGAATGTATTAGATTTGATAATAGGGGTAAATTAAATGTTTAAAAGATTTTTCATGGTCTATCTGAATCACAAATTAAAATATCTGTGGTCAGTGTCCCTTTAATATCATCTCACTCCATATACCAATCACTACTACTTGTATTGAAAAATAGAAATATAGGGGGCGGAGCTTGGCCGCACAGGAATATGGCTGCATAGACAGATTGCTCCGGAGCCCTAAGTCCAGATGCCGCATACAAAGGGTGATAATCATAATATATAACTTCAAAAAAACAGCTGTGGCAGTAGACCAGACTCTCTTATATTGCCTTTCAACTTAACTTTTGGGCCATGAGCTGCAGAACGGGTGCCCCCAAAGTACCGCGCAAATGCACCACAAGGCCTAAATACCTAGTGGAGTTTAGAGTGGATGGAGGACAGATTGGCTGCTTCTGGGGAGACTTGTGAGAGGAGGACCTTGATGGCTGACACGGAGTAAACCTCCGATAGCGAACAAGCCGCATATTACATCCTGCGGTCACCAACTGAGGAGCTAGAGCAGGAGCAGCATTCAAAACGGACCTAACAGCTGACATTAAGTAATCCTCCGATAGCGGACAAGCAGCATATCACAATCGGCGGTCACCAACTGAGGAGCCGGAGCAGGAGCGGCTCACAAAACGGACCGGAACTTAGTCTTTGGGGTCGGGTAAGAAAGGGGAAAGTGCGGGCACCTGGGATCTCCTCTGCACTCAGGATCACAGTCTGGGTAGCGCAGCACACAAGATATATCACTAAACTAAAAACCGGACTTGGGTACTGACCTCAGCGAGTGGTCTCACAGACGTCTTATATAAACTACTATAGACCCCCCTCTTTTGCACATACAAAATTCCCCAAGGGCATTACCAAAGTTAAAGTGCAGGCAGATCCTGCAGTTAAGGCACTGTTAAAACATAAAAGCCACCACTCTGCAGCAGGCCTTTGATACAACAGTGCATTGTTCGATTTCAACTAGAACTCAGGAAACTCAATACAAATTTTTGAGCAGATGGTACCTAACACCTCACAGAATCAAAACAATATACCCGAATACATCAGGGAGGTGTTGGAGGGGCTGCGGGGAGGAGGGAACAATGCTGCATATATGGTGGGATTGCCCTAAGCTTCGAGAATTCTGGAGAGGAGTCTTTGACGAGATTAACAAAAAATTTAACCTGTCTGTCAACCCAACTCCCTTGACCCTGCTTTATTTAGATCTACCGCAGTTTAAAAGCCAACATGACAGGTCACTTTTTATCATTATGGTAAATGGGGCTAAAACACTGATCCCGAGGGGATGGAAGACAGAGAAAGTTCCTTCCATTCATGAATGGAGGGGGCAGGTCTCTACACAACTTCAGCTTAAAAGATACCATTATCTTAAAATAGGGAAACTTGATTTCCATGAATATATGACACTTATATGGAATGATACCCCTCTTTAACTATAAAGCTAACGCCTATCACATCCGGCTCTATTTGTTGCCTGCGCCTCACAACCCCTTAACAGAAAGAATCTGGCCCTCCCCCTCTAAGCTTTAACTTATAAGGACTTGATCCTTGCCGGCCTCTCACCTTCTGGCCTCTTCCCCTTGCCCCCTCCCTTTAAATGGAACCTCTTCCCCTCCCCTTTCCCTTTATTCCAATCACCCAATTATATTAGATTATGAAAGAGACTGTGAGATGTTTAAGTTGAACTTGTTTTCTACTGCTATGTTTAAAAACTATGGGTTCAGAAACGTTTGTTTAAAATTCAAAGTAATAAGGAAAGAAAATGTTTAAAACTATTGCAAAACTACTATGAGATACATCTGCCCAGATTAGGAGGTGGATAATACACCTGCTAGTAATTATTGGAGGACAATAGAGCACTCTGTACTACCTAGATGGTATTACAAACCAAGGACACTTGATAAAGTCTTGACCCTCAGGGAGCTCTCTTTATTCCTGATGTATATTGTTATTGTCCTCAAATCTTTTCTCCAACATAGGTGTGTCCGGTCCACGGCGTCATCCTTACTTGTGGGATATTCTCTTCCCCAACAGGAAATGGCAAAGAGCCCAGCAAAGCTGGTCACATGATCCCTCCTAGGCTCCGCCTACCCCAGTCATTCTCTTTGCCGTTGTACAGGCAACATCTCCACGGAGATGGCTTAGAGTTTTTTAGTGTTTAACTGTAGTTTTTCATTATTCAATCAAGAGTTTGTTATTTTCAAATAGTGCTGGTACGTACTATTTACTCAGAAACAGAAAAGAGATGAAGAATTCTGTTTGTATGAGGAAAATGATTTTAGCAACCGTAACTAAAATCCATGGCTGTTCCACACAGGACTGTTGAGAGCAATTAACTTCAGTTGGGGGAACAGTTTGCAGTCTCTTGCTGCTTGAGGTATGACACATTCTAACAAGACGATGTAATGCTGGAAGCTGTCATTTTCCCTATGGGATCCGGTAAGCCATGTTTATTACGATTGTAAATAAGGGCTTCACAAGGGCTTATTTAAACTGTAGACTTTTTTTGGGCTAAATCGATTGATATTAACACTTATTTAGCCTTGAGGAATAATTTATTCTGGGTATTTTGATTTAATAATATCGGCAGGCACTGTTTTAGACACCTTATTCTTTAGGGGCTTTCCCAAAGCATAGGCAGAGTCTCATTTTCGCGCCGGTGTTGCGCACTTGTTTTTGAGAGGCATGGCATGCAGTCGCATGTGAGAGGAGCTCTGATACTTATAAAAGACTTCTGAAGGCGTCATTTGGTATCGTATTCCCCTTTGGGTTTGGTTGGGTCTCAGCAAAGCAGATACCAGGGACTGTAAAGGGGTTTAAAGCTTAAAACGGCTCCGGTTCCGTTATTTTAAGGGTTAAAGCTTCCAAAATTGGTGTGCAATATTTTCAAGGCTTTAAGACGCTGTGGTGAAAATTTGGTGAATTTTGAACAATTCCTTCATGTTTTTTCGCAATTGCAGTAATAAAGTGTGTTCAGTTTAAAATTTAAAGTGACAGTAACGGTTTTATTTTAAAACGTTTTTTGTACTTTCTGATCAAGTTTATGCCTGTTTAACATGTCTGAACTACCAGATAGACTGTGTTCTGAATGTGGGGAAGCCAGAATTCCTATTCATTTAAATAAATGTGATTTATGTGATAATGACAATGATGCCCAAGATGATTCCTCAAGTGAGGGGAGTAAGCATGGTACTGCATCATTCCCTCCTTCGTCTACACGAGTCTTTCCCACTCAGGAGGCCCCTAGTACATCTAGCGCGCCAATACTCCTTACTATGCAACAATTAACGGCTGTAATGGATAATTCTGTCAAAAACATTTTAGCCAAAATGAACCCTTGTCAGCGTAAGCGTGGCTGCTCTGTTTTAGTTACTGAAGAGCATGACGACGCTGATATTAATATCTCTGAAGGGCCCCTAACCCAATCTGAGGGGGCCAGGGAGGTTTTGTCTGAGGGAGAAATTACTGATTTAGGGAACATTTCTCAGCAGGCTGAATCTGATGTGATTACATTTAAATTTAAATTGGAACATCTCCGCATTTTGCTTAAGGAGGTATTATCCACTCTGGATGATTGTGAAAATTTAGTCATCCCAGAGAAACTATGTAAAATGGACAAGTTCCTAGAGGTGCCGGGGCTCCCAGAAGCTTTTCCTATACCCAAGCGGGTGGCGGACATTGTTAATAAAGAATGGGAAAGGCCCGGTATTCCTTTCGTCCCTCCCCCCATATTTAAAAAATTGTTTCCTATGGTCGACCCCAGAAAGGACTTATGGCAGTCAGTCCCCAAGGTCGAGGGAGCGGTTTCTACTTTAAAAAATTAGAAGGTTTGCTTAAAAAGATGTTTGTTCAGCAGGGTTACCTTCTACAACCCATTTCATGCATTGTCCCTGTCACTACAGCCGCATATTTCTGGTTTGATGAACTGCTTAAGGTGCTCGATAGTGACTCTCCTCCTTATGAGGAGATTATGGACAGAATCAATGCTCTCAAATTGGCTAATTCTTTCACTCTAGACGCCTCTTTGCAATTGGCTAAGTTAGCGGCTAAGAACTCTGGGTTTGCTATTGTGGCGCGCAGAGCGCTTTGGTTGAAATCTTGGTCGGCTGATGCGTCTTCCAAGAACAAGCTACTAAACATTCCTTTCAAGGGGAAAACGCTGTTTGGTCCTGACTTGAAAGAGATTATCTCTGATATCACTGGGGGTAAGGGCCACGCCCTTCCTCAGGATCGGCCCTTCAAGGCAAAAAATAGACCTAATTTTCGTCCCTTTCGTAAAAACGGACCAGCCCAAGGTGCTACGTCCTCTAAGCAAGAGGGTAATACTTCTCAGGCCAAGCCAGCTTGGAGACCAATGCAAGGCTGGAACAAGGGAAAGCAGGCCAAGAAACCTGCCACTGCTACCAAGACAGCATGAAATATTGGCCCCCGATCCGGGACCGGATCTGGTGGGGGGCAGACTCTCTCTCTTCGCTCAGGCTTGGGCAAGAGATGTTCTGGATCCTTGGGCGCTAGAAATAGTCTCCCAGGGTTATCTTCTGGAATTCAAGGGACTTCCCCCAAGGGGGAGGTTCCACAAGTCGCAGTTGTCTTCAGACCACATAAAAAGACAGGCGTTCTTACATTGTGTAGAAGACCTGTTAAAAATGGGAGTGATTCATCCTGTTCCATTAAGAGAACAAGGGATGGGGTTCTACTCCAATCTGTTCATAGTTCCCAAAAAAGAGGGAACGTTCAGACCAATCCTAGATCTCAAGATCTTAAACAAATTTCTCAAGGTCCCATCGTTCAAGATGGAAACCATTCGAACTATCCTTCCTTCCATCCAGGAAGGTCAATTTATGACCACGGTGGATTTAAAGGATGCGTATCTACATATTCCTATCCACAAGGAACATCATCGGTTCCTAAGGTTTGCATTCCTGGACAAACATTACCAGTTCGTGGCGCTTCCTTTCGGATTAGCCACTGCTCCAAGGATTTTCACAAAGGTACTAGGGTCCCTTCTAGCGGTGCTAAGACCAAGGGGCATTGCAGTAGTACCTTACCTGGACGACATTCTGATTCAAGCGTCGTCCCTTCCTCAAGCAAAGGCTCACACGGACATTGTCCTGGCCTTTCTCAGATCTCACGGCTGGAAAGTGAACGTGGAAAAGAGTTCTCTATCCCCGTCAACAAGGGTTCCCTTCTTGGGAACAATTATAGACTCCTTAGAAATGAGGATCTTTCTAACAGAGGCCAGAAAAACAAAGCTTCTGGACTCTTGTCGGATACTTCATTCCGTTCCTCTTCCTTCCATAGCTCAGTGCATGGAAGTGATCGGGTTGATGGTGGCGGCGATGGACATAGTTCCTTTTGCGCGCATTCATCTAAGACCATTACAACTGTGCATGCTCAGTCAGTGGAATGGGGACTATACAGACTTGTCTCCGAAGATACAAGTAAATCAGAGGACCAGAGACTCACTCCGTTGGTGGCTGTCCCTGGACAATCTGTCTCAAGGGATGATGTTCCACAGACCAGAGTGGGTCATTGTCACGACCGACGCCAGTCTGATAGGCTGGGGCGCGGTCTGGGGATCCCTGAAAGCTCAGGGTCTTTGGTCTCGGGAAGAATCTCTTCTACCGATAAATATTCTGGAACTGAGAGCGATATTCAATGCGCTCCAGGCCTGGCCCCAGCTTGCGAGGACCAGGTTCATACGGTTTCAATCAGACAACATGACGACTGTTGCGTACATCAACCATCAGGGGGGAACAAGGAGTTCCCTAGCGATGGAAGAGGTAACCAAAATTATTCTTTGGGCGGAGTCTCACTCCTGCCACCTGTCTGCTATCCACATCCCAGGAGTGGAAAATTGGGAAGCGGATTTTCTGAGTCGTCAGACATTGCATCCGGGGGAGTGGGAACTCCATCCGGAAATCTTTGCCCAAGTCACTCACCTGTGGGGCATTCCAGACATGGATCTGATGGCCTCTCGTCAGAACTTCAAAGTTCCTTGCTACGGGGCCAGATCCAGGGATCCCAAGGCGGCTCTAGTGGATGCACTAGTAGCACCTTGGACCTTCAAACTAGCTTATGTGTTCCCGCCATTTCCTCTCATCCCCAGGCTGATAGCCAGGATCAAGCAGGAGAGGGCGTCGGTGATCTTGATAGCTCCTGCGTGGCCACGCAGGACTTGGTATGCAGATCTGGTGAATATGTCATCGGCTCCACCTTGGAAGCTACCTTTGAGACGAGACCTTCTTGTTCAGGGTCCGTTCGAACATCCGAATCTGGTTTCACTCCAGCTGACTGCTTGGAGATTGAACGCTTGATTTTATCGAAGCGAGGATTCTCAGATTCTGTGATCGATACTCTTGTTCAGGCCAGAAAGCCTGTGACTAGAAAGATTTACCACAAAATTTGGAAAAAATATATCTGTTGGTGTGAATCTAAAGGATTCCCTTGGGACAAGGTTAAGATTCCTAGGATTCTATCCTTCCTTCAAGAAGGATTGGAAAAAGGATTATCTGCAAGTTCCCTGAAGGGACAGATTTCTGCCTTGTCGGTATTACTTCACAAAAAGCTGGCAGCTGTGCCAGATGTTCAAGCCTTTGTTCAGGCTCTGGTTAGAATCAAGCCTGTTTACAAACCTTTGACTCCTCCTTGGAGTCTCAATTTAGTTCTTTCAGTTCTTCAGGGGGTTCCGTTTGAACCCTTACATTCCGTTGATATTAAGTTATTATCTTGGAAAGTTTTGTTTTTAGTTGCGATTTCTTCTGCTAGAAGAGTCTCAGAATTATCTGCTCTGCAGTGTTCTCCTCCTTATCTGGTGTTCCATGCAGATAAGGTGGTTTTACGTACTAAACCTGGTTTTCTTCCAAAAGTTGTTTCTAACAAAAACATTAACCAGGAGATTATCGTACCTTCTCTGTGTCCAAAACCAGTTTCAAAGAAGGAACGTTTGTTGCACAATTTGGATGTTGTTCGCGCTCTAAAATTCTATTTAGATGCTACAAAGGATTTTAGACAAACATCTTCCTTGTTTGTTGTTTATTCAGGTAAAAGGAGAGGTCAAAAAGCAACTTCTACCTCTCTCTCTTTTTGGATTAAAAGCATCATCAGATTGGCTTACGAGACTGCCGGACGGCAGCCTCCCGAAAGAATCACAGCTCATTCCACTAGGGCTGTGGCTTCCACATGGGCCTTCAAGAACGAGGCTTCTGTTGATCAGATATGTAGGGCAGCGACTTGGTCTTCACTGCACACTTTTACCAAATTTTACAAGTTTGATACTTTTGCTTCTTCTGAGGCTATTTTTGGGAGAAAGGTTTTGCAAGCCGTGGTGCCTTCCATTTAGGTGACCTGATTTGCTCCCTCCCTTCATCCGTGTCCTAAAGCTTTGGTATTGGTTCCCACAAGTAAGGATGACGCCGTGGACCGGACACACCAAAGTTGGAGAAAACAGAATTTATGTTTACCTGATAAATTTCTTTCTCCAACGGTGTGTCCGGTCCACGGCCCGCCCTGGTTTTTTTAATCAGGTCTGATATTTTATTTTCTTTAACTACAGTCACCACGGTACCATATGGTTTCTCCTATGCAAATATTCCTCCTTAACGTCGGTCGAATGACTGGGGTAGGCGGAGCCTAGGAGGGATCATGTGACCAGCTTTGCTGGGCTCTTTGCCATTTCCTGTTGGGGAAGAGAATATCCCACAAGTAAGGATGACGCCGTGGACCGGACACACCGTTGGAGAAAGAAATTTATCAGGTAAACATAAATTCTGTTTTTCTGATTCATGGCATTTGTATAATTTCATCTTTTATGTTCAATAAAGATTTGCATTAGGCTTTTACAGTCAATGCCTGAATCTGGAGCAGAGCATGAAGAGGACAATGAAGGTGATGCCCAGTAAGTGGAGTATCTGGAGATGCTCCAAGGTCGCACTTAAGATTCTTCCGTCCACATGTTACTGATTTATTTGTTCCTGTTGCCATTTGGCCTTTTTTGTTTATTGTTGTGTCTGTTGACAAGGGCCAGCACAGCCCCATTGGAGCCATTTGACAGGGTAAAAGAGTCCATCACAGTCCTTGGAGGGAGTCAAATGGCTCCAATGGGGCTGTGCTGGCCCTTGCCAACTCCCTCCAAGGACTGTGATGCACTCTTTTACCTTGTCAAATGGCTCCAATGGGGCTGTGCTGGCCCTTGTAAACTCCCTCCAAGGACTGTGATGCACTCTTTTACCTTGTCAAATGGGTCCAATGGGGCTGTGCTGGCCTTTGTTGGCCCTTGTCAACTCCCTCCAAGGACTGTGATGCACTCTTTTACCTTGTCAAATGGCTCCAATGGGGCTGTGTTGGCCCTTGTCAACTCCCTCCAAGGACTGTGAGGCACTCTTTTACCTTGTCAAATGGCTCCAATGGGGCTGTGTTGGCCCTTGTCAACTCCCTCCAAGGACTGTGAGGCACTCTTTTACCTTGTCAAATGACTCCAATGGGGCTGTGTTGGCCCTCGTCAACTCCCTCCAAGGACTGTGATGCACTCTTTTACCTTGTCAAATGGCTCCAATGGGGCTGTGTTGGCCCTTGTCAACTCCCTCCAAGGACTGTGAGGCACTCTTTTACCTTGTCAAATGGCTCCAATGGGGCTGTGTTGGCCCTTGTCAACTCCCTCCAAGGACTGTGATACACTCTTTTACCTTGTCAAATGGCTCCAATGGGGCTGTGCTGGTCTTTGTTGGCCCTTGTCAACTCCCTCCAAGGACTGTGATACACTCTTTTACCTTGTCAAATGGCTCCAATGGGGCTGTGCTGGCCTTTGTTAGTCCTTGTCAACTCCCTCCAAGGACTGTGATGCACTCTTTTACCTTGTCAAATGGCTCCAATGGGGCTGTGCTGGCCTTTGTTGGCCCTTGTCAACTCCCTCCAAGGACTGTGATGCACTCTTTTACCTTGTCAAATGGCTCCAATGGGGCTGTGCTGGCCTTTGTTGGCCCTTGTCAACTCCCTCCAAGGACTATGATGCACTCTTTTACCTTGTCAAATGGCTCCAATGGGGCTGTGCTGGCCCTTTCCAACTCCCTCCAAGGACTGTGATGCACTCTTTTACCTTGTCAAATGGCTCCAATGGGGCTGTGCTGGCCTGTGTTAGCCCTTGTCAACTCCCTCCAAGGACTGTGATGCACTCTTTTACCTTGTCAAATGGCTCCAATGGGGCCGTGCTGGCCTTTGTTGGCCCTTGTCAACTCCCTCCAAGGACTGTGATGCACTCTTTTACCTTGTCAAATGGCTCCAAGTTTAATGATCTTTCAACATGTTTTTTTTAAACATTGTTCATGTTTTATGACATACTAATACAATACATGTCATTCCACGATTCTTTGTCCTCTTTATTCATGTCATTGATTGAAATCTCTAGTTTATGTGGTTAATCCTTAAAGGGACCAGAAACCAAATAATGGTCTTTCCTGAATCATATATGTAATACAATTGTAAATGACTTTAATATTTACATATCCAATTTAATTAGATTCATTTTCTTTGCAAGATTATGATTAGCATAGTAATGATTTTATATATATATATATATCTTGATGTTTGTGTATATATATATATATATATATATATATATATATATATATATGTATATTTTTAACTCTGTATATATATGTATATTTTTAACTCTGCGTGAATTAATGCACTTTTAACAAATGATCCCAGGATTGATACAATGAGATAATCTCTGTAAAGTGTTATTTTTATGTAAATAGTATCCTCTCTGTGAATCCTGATTTTTTTAATTTGGTATTTCATGTCCCTTTAAGTGATGCTGACCACAATTGTTAAGGAATGGATCTGCATTTCTAATGTGTTTTTGTCATTTTTACATGAACAAGGACATATAATCTTATTTAAAAAAAACCCTTTTATTTGAATGTTGACAGCACATGTATTCCAATTTCAATTATATCTTATTGTAGTAGTATAACCAAATCAATCACTGTGTTTAATGCGCATATTTTAGATGATGAATATCTTTATATTAATATTTTTAAAAATTAATTAGCCTCCGATATATGGCTATAGGTAGGCTGACCATATTTCAACTTGAATAAGTGACACGTTTGATCAATACATGTGTCATTATTGTTATTCCAAAACAATATAAACATATATGAAAACATCAATGACATATGTATTTATCATGTGTACCTTTTAAATGTTAAAGATGGACACCATAGCTATAGTTAAAGGGACAGTCAAGTCCCAAAAGATGATTCATGATTTAAATAGGGCATGCGAGTTTAACCAACTTCCTAATTTACTTTTATCCACATTTTTGCTTTGTTCTCTTGGTATTCTTATTTGAAAGGTAAAACTAGGAGGTTCATATGTTAATTTCTTCGACCTTGAAGACTGCCTCTAATCTGAATAAATTTTGACTACTATAAGGCATTATTTCACATGTTTCATATAGATAACATTGAACTCATGCACGTAAAGTGACCTAGGAGTGAGCATTGATTGGCTAAACTGCATGTCTCTCAAAAGAACAGAAATAATGGGGCAGTCAGCAGAAGCTTAGATACAAGATAATAACAGAAGTAAAAAGTATATTAATATATAACTGTGTTTGTTGTTCAAAAATGAGTAATGTGTAATAAAGGGATTAGCTATATTTTTAAACCACAAAATTTCTGGGGTTTACTGTCCCTTTAACATATAATATATGACACATCCCTATTTTCAGAATGCATCTCCTAGCATTAATTCTCAGTTAAAGGGACATGAAACACAATAATCCAAAGATTTTCATTTATTGTTACAATGTATTTCAAATTGCAATGTCGTACATAATTGTGTAACCTTAAAATATTGTTTTCATGTCTATTTAAAACATGCTGCTTGCTAAATAGTTTATTTAAAAATCCTCTGCTTCTAATGAAATATCTCCTTATTTTCAATAATGGATTCTATTTCATATATAACAGTATTACGTTATCTAGCGTGACATTCCTAGCTAGCAATATAGTTCAAATTGGATCTATAAGAGACTGCGCCTGGTATCTAATCTTAAAGCTCCTTTACAGGTAATCTTCCCTATAATTACTGTATAAAATTACAAAGTGTTAAAACAATATGGAGTAAAGGAGCGCTGTGAGCTAAATAAGATATTCTGGAGACCTCTATACAATTTTATCAAACGTACATTTATTTTAAAATATGATTAAAAAGTATAATGCATTGGTATATATTAGGGACGTCTCCCTGAAATTAAAACAATTTTTTGTTATATAAAAACAATACAGTATAAAGTGTTTTGAGTGATCTTTCTAAATAATTCCACCTTTCTAATTTTATTAGCCTATTCCACCTTAATAATATGGTGCCGCAGTTGTAGTGGCTTTTTTCTCAGTCTTTCAATCATAAAGTAACAATGTCTCTCTTCATGATTCTATAAATTGTAATTAAGTAAGTCACTTGTCTTTACAATGTCTTTTGATGTTTTCTATAATTTGTAGACTTGTCTGTAATATAGATATTTTTGTTTACGTATAAGGATGGGCTTACCGGGTCTTCTGACACATCTGTGTCTGATGGTATTAGGATGGTTCTTACCTGTGTATGTTTTCTGCCTTCCCTCTTTGCATAAAGTAAGTTTCTTAGGTGTCAAAACCTGATCCACGCTCTTTGGTATCGAAACCTGGACCACGCTCCTGCGTGTATGGGTTTCTTTTATGCTGCCGGCTTGAAGCAACTTTTACCCCTGCAGTCTGGGTTCTTTGTTTCCCGGGCAGCCTCCTGAGACAGGTATTCACGATGCATGCCTCCAACGCGTGTATGGGAACTCGGACTTGAATTCACAAACGGCCGTTTGTCTTAAACTTTCTTTCCCTCTCCTTCTTTCAAAGTGGGGTTAGTTTAATGGGTGTCCAGTTCTTTGTAGTGTAGAGAACGTCTACGCGTTTCGCCAGTAGGCTTTATCAAGACGGATGATGTTGGTTGTTACAACGGCATTTTAAAAAGCCCTCCTTTCATTTCTATTGGTTGATAGGTATTCTGTTCTGATAGGTGTCTTTTAGAAAGGTGAATTTCTCTGATTTCTTTAAGGTGGAATCTTTTTGCTTCTTTCTTTGTTACTTTATAAGAGCTTTAGATATCCCCTGTTTGCTACTTTGTATAAGGTGGAATATTTTTACTTTTTCTTTTGTTAATCTATATACACTTTCTATATCTGATATATTTGGCTTTTTTAACAATATTCAAATTCTGGAATTCTCATCATATGGTGGAATTATCAGCCTTCTATTTTATATCATGATTATAAATAACTATATTCGTTTCTATTATACTAAACTATATTTTATATGTATGTGAAAGAATTAACGATCTGTTTTAAACAGATATTTCACTTCTAATTTATTATTCTTTGTATGAATTTCAACATATATAAGTTTTTAAACATAGTTATTTAGTTTTTTTATTATTAATCTGTGTAGCATATTATTTTTTATTATTGCATATATGTTTATATAGTTCTATATATCTCCACTTTTTCATAATATATTTTTATTTTCTTATCAATTTATTTAGCTCTTTGTCGATGACTTCTCATTCATACAGTTTAGAGTTTTTCAGAGATTTGGGGACTTTTTTGTTAAAAAGGTTGATCTATAGTGTACTGTATTTTCATGTATTCTACTAATGGATTTTAATTTATGACAAGAGAAACGGGGATAAATCTAATTCTGAGTTTAATCCCGCAGGGTAGAGGGTTTGCATGTTGTAAATTAGCTCTGCTTCTGTTCTTAGCAGTTTTTCTTCAAAATTACCCCCTCTCCATTCGGGTTTGAGCTTTTTTATGCCCCAAAAAGTGAAATTTTTTAGATTATTATTATGTACTTCCCTAAAGTGGGTGTAAAGGTGTGTTTCTAGATTTCCTCTGTCTATGCATCATAAATGCTCGCGTATGCGTTCCCTTAGGGTCCTGGTGGTCTCCCCTATATATTGTAGATTACATGTGCATTGTATAATGTAGATGAGACCCTTATCCTGACATCTTATGGTTTCTTTTATGTGATGTATTAAACCATTTTTATTGGATTTAATGTTCTTGCGTTTGCTACTGAATTTGCAAGACCTACAGCCAAAACAAGGGTAGAAACCGGCTAATTTATTGCCTAGTAGATCTTTTTCTAATATGGAATTCGTTTTAAAATGTCTGAACTCACTGGGAGCTAGTATTTTTTTGAAATTTTTTGCTTTTTTGAAAATTATTTTTGGATTATCTGTCATTTTTTCGCCTATGAGAGGATCTGTTTGGACTAGATGCCAGTGTTTTTTCAATATTTTTTGTAAAGTGTAGTGATCACAATTGTAATCAGTTATTAGTGCAATATTGAATTTATCTTCCTTTTCTTCTTTATTGTCCATTTTATCAGAGTTTGTATTTTTATATGTAAGTAGACTTTTTCTCTCTTTTTGATCTACTTGTTCCTTTGCCTTTCTTATTGTCTCTGTATTGTATCCTCTGTCAGTAAATTTTTTCTCAAGTATCTCAATCTGTTCTAGATAATCTGATGTTTTCATGCAATTGCGCTTTATCCTGAGATATTGACCTTTGGGGATATTTTCCTTCCATTTATTTAAATGGCAGCTATTGAAATGTATTAGATTATTTGCGTCTACTTTTTTGAAATGTGTTTTAGTGATTATTTCTTTTTCTATAATTTCAATATCCAGATCTAGGAATGTTATTTTTTCTTTACTGGTGATATATGTGAAATTAATTCCTATATCATTATTGTTCATATCTAAAATGAATTTGTTTAACTCTATAGATGTCCCCTTCCATACAAAGATGATGTCATCAATGTACCTCTTATAGAGCACGAGATTTGCGCCGAGCTCATGTTGGGATATAAATTCTTCTTCCCATTTTCCCAAAAATAAGTTAGCATAGCTCGGCGAAAATCTCGTGCCCATAGCGGTTCCTCTTGTTTGAATATAGAATTTTTTGTTAAAAGAAAAATAATTCTGATTTCAAATAAAATTAACACATTTAATTATAAATTCTTTTTGTTCTTGATTTAGTGTTTTATCTCTAGTCATGTACATTTCTGATGCTTTTGTACCTAGATGATGTTGAATGCTTGTGTATAAAGATGAAACATCACACGTGCCCATCAGATAGTTTTCTTTCCATTCTAGATTGTTAAGAAGTTGTAATATGTCCGTGGTGTCTTTAAGGTAGGAAGGTAGAGTTTTTACATATTTTTGCAGGAAATTGTCAATGTATTGTGATAAGTTTGCAGTTATGGACCCTATTCCAGATATTATGGGCCTACCAGGTGGGTTTGTGAGATCTTTATGTAGTTTTGGCAGGTAATAGAACACTGGTATTTTTGGGTATTTGGGACAGAGAAACTCGAATTCTTTTTTATGAATTATATTCTTACTCTGGGCTTCTTTTAGTAGGTTTGTTAGTTTATTTTGAAACTTTTTTGTTGGATCCATTTTAATTTCTTGGTAGGTGTCTATATCCCCGAGGAGTCTATTGGCCTCATTGATGTAACTTGTTGTGTCTAAAAGAACTATGCCTCCTCCCTTATCCGCAGCCTTAATTGTCAGTTCTTTGTCTTTTTGTAGGTTTTGTATTATTGTATTTTCTTTTTTAGACAGATTTCTTGGTCTATATTTATTGTCTTTTAATTTTGCAATATCATTTTGTACCAATTTTTCAAAAAGCTCGAGGTTTCTCCCTTTTTCATTAGTTGGGTAGAATTTTGATTTCAATTTGAAATTGGTATGTTTTATTTCTGGGGTTATTGTTTCTGTGGTTATTGTGGCTATTCTTTTTGAAGTCAGTTGTCTTTCTATTGGATTTTTTGCAAAAAACCTTTTAAAAGGTACATTTTCGAACAAATTGACTAATATGTATATGTGTGTTGAATTTATTCATTTTGGCAGTAGGGGCAAAGCTTAGGCCTAATTGCAACACTTTTTCCTCATCTTTTGTCAATGTTTTACTGCTCAAATTAAAAATCCCTATTGTGGTGTTTACTTTGTTTTCTTGACATTTTTCTGTTGTTGTTGATTTCCCTCCTCTTGTTCCTCTCTGTTTCTTTTTCTTAATGGTGGTGCTTTTAGTGCCAATTGATTTTGTGGTGTCTCTTGTTTTTTTGGGGTTAACCCTAAAAAATGTTCTTCATTTGTTGGGGTGTTCTGATCAACTTTTAAATTCTCAAATCTGTTATGTGTTTCTAATTCATAATTGTGATTAGTATTTTCTCTTAGTGGTTTTTTATCATATGTGTGATTTTTAAAATTATCCTTGTGATTCCCTCTGTGAAAATTTTCTCTTACGTGATTGTCATTTCTATAGTAGTTGTCATTTCTATAGTGATAATTATAATCATTTCTATAGTTGTTGTGCTCATTTTCCCTGTCTTCCCCTCTATGTGTGTTTCTTTCTTTTTGTCTATGGTTATCTCCATATTGCGTGTAATTTCTATCTTGTGTGTCGAACCTTCTATCATAATTGTGATGATTTCTATATTCTCTTGATTGATAGTTGTTACGTGAGTGATTCCAATAGTTATAGTTAATCCTTTCTCTATTATAATACTGTCTCTCATTGGACCTTATTTCATATCTATAGTCTTTATAATTCATGTTTTTTCTATCTTCATAGTTTCTTTGTGTATAGTTTGAGTTTTGTTTTCTATATGTTTGCTGCTTGCTGGTATTAGGTGTATCAATATCTATAGGGTCATGATTTTGTCCTGTTGCCATGTCTTCTTTTTGTATTTCATACTCTAATTCTTGGTAATCTTCCTCATCTCTTTTGTATTTTCTCAATTTTGTCTCTAATATATCTTTATTTAGTTTATTTAGATTAAAAATAATTTCTTTCTGTCTATTTTTAAATTCTTTGTCATCTTTCACTTCAGCTAATTCATTTTTAATTGCTGTAATATTCTCACTTAGTTGCTCTAGGGATTCTTCCCTAGATCGTTTCAGAATATCTAATAAAGTTTGGGTAGTATCTTTCAATGCTGTATCCCATTCTAGTTGGAATTCACTTTTTTGCTCAAAAGTACATTTCTTTTTTAATCTGAGGCCTCTTGGTGCCCACTTATTTGCTATGTATTTGTTAAGAAAATTAATTCTATTTTTTGTTTGAGTTCGCTCGTCATGTTTTTCTCTAGTTTGGACATTTTTGTGTTAATGTCTATGGGTTCTATCTCACTTATATTGGATTCATTCTCAGTGATTTCTTTCAATATTTGTTCTCTCCAAGTAAATATATCAATAAAATTAGAAAGGTGGAATTATTTAGAAAGATCACTCAAAACACTTTATACTGTATTGTTTTTATATAACAAAAAATTGTTTTAATTTCAGGGAGACGTCCCTAATATATACCAATGCATTATACTTTTTAATCATATTTTAAAATAAATGTACGTTTGATAAAATTGTATAGAGGTCTCCAGAATATCTTATTTAGCTCACAGCGCTCCTTTACTCCATATTGTTTTAACACTTTGTAATTTTATACGGTAATTATAGGGAAGATTACCTGTAAAGGAGCTTTAAGATTAGATTCCAGGCGCAGTCTCTTATAGATCCAATTTGAACTATTACACTTCCTTAGCTTATTTAATTAAGCATAAGTGACAGCAGCCTGGTAATGGAGAATGATATATTTACTTGGAGAGAACAAATATTGAAAGAAATCACTGAGAATGAATCCAATATAAGTGAGATAGAACCCATAGACATTAACACAAAAATGTCCAAACTAGAGAAAAACATGGTCTCCAGAATATCTTATTTAGCTCACAGCGCTCCTTTACTCCATATTTTTTTAGCTAGCAATATAGACACATACGAGTTTCTAAAATATAAATACGTTTCTTATTGATATGCCAAGCTATCAAGTGAGTCCTTGTATTGGCTGAGGTTTTTCCTCGATCTCGGATGTGCCATGTTGCTTAAGACGTCACTTGCCAGGCTGTCCAATGAGTCCTTGTATTGGCTGACATTTTTACGGGATCAAGGATGCGCCTTTTATTTGATGGCGTATTTACGCGATCAAGGATGCGCCTTTTATTGGATGGCGTTTTTACGCGATCAAGGATGCGACTTTTATTGGATGGTGTTTTTACGCGATCAAGGATGCGACTTTTATTGGATGGCGTTTTTACACGATCAAGGATGCGACTTTTATTGGATGGCGTTTTTATGCGATCAAGGATGCGCCATGTTAATTAAGACGTCACATGCAAAGGTGTAAAAACCGTCTGATTGTATTACGTAGTCCCGCAATATTAGATTTTGCACATAACCCACGTTTGTGAATGAGAAGACAAGTTTAAAACCATGGCGAGTATGGATTGTGTGAATCATGTAACATTGTTGACCCATAGCTGATAAAGAACACAACATTCTCTTTTGATGGCTGTCTGGTTGAATAAACGAATGAAAGCAAAATGTTTTCCTGCATAAGATATTTTGAGGCAAGTGTAAATCCATGAATATAGTCCATCTTGTTTAATATGTTTGTCAACAATATGTTCCTTTTTATGAATGACTGTGTTGTGTTTAATTTTCTACATATTGAATTCCGAAATATGCGCAATTGTATTTGAATCAAGCAATCAATACGCATTTATCTTTATCATATGCTAAATATATGAGATGCCTACTTCTTCTAGATGTTATGTCGTCGTATATTTTATTAAAGGGTCATTATACACTGACATTAAAAACACAAATATGTTTTTTATCTCTATTTATATCGTCCATGTTTTAACAAATACATGTCTAGTTTGGCTTATGTTCAAATAACATTTCAGTAATTTTCTGACTCCTCACCAAGCCTCAAAGTTTGATGTGAGTACCATCAGCTACCTTCTCCAGCTTGCTCCTGTTTGTGTAAAGGGTCTTTTCAAAAATATTAGTATATGTTAGCATATGTCATTTTTTAAAGGGACAGTCTAGAAAAACAATAATGATTTGCATTATGAAAAATGCAATTTTTAAAATACAAATGATGTCAAACGTTTCTCACCAATTTATCATAGTTCTCTGGTTATTCTTATTTGCTAGCTAAACCTAGGAGGTTCGTGTGCTCATTTCTTAGAGATTGAAGAGTGCATGTAATCAGAATGCATTTTCACCACTAAAGGGGATTTTGATAGTATTTTGATATAGAAAAACTTGAGCTCATACAGCATATTTACCCTGGATTGATCATTGGTTGTCTAAAATGGTGTTATGTCCGAATAACATAAATAAGTGGTCATTTTTCATAGGCATAGATACAAGGGTAATCACAAAAGTCACACGTGTATTCCTCCATGTTTTTGTTTCAAACTTGATAATGCGTAATACAGTGTTTTCTTTGTAAACAATAATGTTCTGACTGTCCCTTTAAGCTGTGTTATTGGCATTCAAACAATAATATGCCATCATGTATAATTGTAATGGTCATTTTGTTTGAGATTAGGGAAACAGTTTGGACATCACATCACAGAAACCAATCAATATCATGAATGAAGGATAGGTATGTGATGATGTGGTGTCCACACACTTGTAACCCACACTCTGCAAACAATCTTCCTCCATGGAAGCAGATTATATACAGAGTGTGGTCCACAAGTGTATGAAAACCACATCATCACATACCTATCCATTACACATTAAATAAATTCAAAATAAATATCTAAAAAAATACTTACTTCCTCTTCCTTCCCCTCTTCCCACGAGACTGAGGCTCTGGGGGGGGCAACTGCCCCCTCCAACGAGTTCTCATCGGAGATGTTGTGGGAAGAGTGGAAGGAGGAGTACTGGGATGACCAAGGTGAGGAGGAGATGGAGGAGTACCAAGATGAGATGGCCCAGCAGGAGATGGCCCAGCAGCAGATGGCCCAGCAGCAGATGGCCCAGCAGCAGATGGCTCAGCAGCAGATGGCCCAGCAGCAGATGGCCCAGCAGCAGATGGCCCAGCATGTGCCTCCCGGAAGAAATTCAACATATTTTCTTGAATCTGTAAACTCCGGATTTGTCCTTGTTCAATTCTTGTAAGTATCTCTATAATTTCTCTTTGTCCTTCTCGAATGCCACGAAGATCTTCGGTCATCTGAGTTCTAGTTTGGATATTTTCCATCCAGGAGGTAAGCATCTGTTCGATGAAATTGAGTAACACCTGCACCTCGGCTATTTCCTCCTGTTGTGCACGGCGGCCTGCTTGTGCACGGCGGCCTTCTTGTGCACGGCGGCCTGCTTGTGCACGGCAGCCTGCTGGTGCTTGAGGGGCCTCTTCCTCTGCTTCAGGGGGGCCTCTTCCTCTGCTTCAGGGGGGGCCTGGCCTCTTCCTCTGCTTCAGGGGGGCCTCTTCTTCTCTCCGAGGTGGTGAGACATCTCCACCACTCTCATACTTGGGAAAAGGAGGAGCCTGTGGTTGCTGTGCTGGCTCCTCCCCAGACTCTGTATATTGCAAAAAGAAAGAAATGTATATATTATCATATTTCCAAATAAAGATGTAAATGCTTTTGCTTCCAATTGAATTACAAATACAGCCTCATTAATCCACTTTGAAATCTAACAATCAATGCAATTTCCGCATTTTCCAAACCGTGTTTGTGATATCTATCTGGTCAATCTGAATGTTTTTGCGTTTGTTTTCAGTCTGTTTAAATGCACACCTAACCTGTAGCTTAGATAGTAATGTAATCGCAAGGTCATTGTGAATGCGTTTACGTAATAATGTGTTAAACAGCGAAATAGCATTAATCTTATCCTTAAATACATTTTTTATTTTGGATGTTAATAGATTCTTAAATGAGCTTACCGTCAGATGAGAGTGGCAGGTTCCCGGTATCGATTCCTCCGATCCCGACTATGGCCACCTCGGAGATGCTGGGACACAACATTTCCTCCCATCGGGAGTACTCAACGGTCAGTGCAGGCCCACCACCGGTCCCTGTGGCATGTTGGTACTCCCTGCTTATTTTCTTTCTGAGCTCCATCTTGCAGTCCCGGTAGCAATGTTTAATAGAGCCCATATCTCTGTTATGGCCCCCCACTGCATTAACTGCCTCCCTTATCTCCCGCCAGAGCTTCCTCTTGTCACTCAAGGTGGTCTTGTTCATCTTGAACCAAGTGGCTGGGTCCACCCACCGCTTCCTCCCCCGCTTCCTGCCCCCATTCCTGTCCTGTTCCTCTCCCCCCCTCTCCCTCTCCTCCCCCTCTCCCTCTCCCCTGACTAATCTCCTGCCTGCCCTCCTCTTCCATCTCTTCCCTAAACTAAGCCCTAACTACTCCAACAAAAAGTGACTGCCCAAATGAAAGGGAGTCAAAATAAATAAATAAAAAGACAAAACAAGTGCTCAAAGTGTGAAAGGGATATAAATAAAAGAGGGTAAGGAGTATTTAACCAAACAAAATGTATAAGAATACTAAAAGGAGGATATGTAAACTAAATGTAAACTAGGGGATGGTATTAGAGGAAATGGGGTATGGGATTACAGGGAATGGGGTATGGGATTACAAGGAATGGGGTATGGAGTGTAGTATGAGATGGTATGGAGTGTATGTAGTGTTATTGATAACTGTATGTATGTATTGAATGTGTTTGCATGTAAATATGTTACGTATACAGAAAAAGCACTCGCACACTCACCCAAACCAACTGTCGCTCACTACCGCTCTCTTCCTATCTCATACTACCACTAACTCACTCACAATAACACTGACTCTCTCACACTACCACTAACTCACTCACGATAACACTAACTGACTATCTCACACTACCACTAATTAACTCACAATAACACTAACTGACAATAACTCACTAAATCTCAAATCTCCAAAAACCCACCATCAACACAGTCAAAGAAGCCATGCTTGTGTGGTGCTTATATACCCTGTGTAAATGAATAACGATGTACCGGTTTGCCTTGTAAATTGTGTTCAGGTGTGCTTTGTTAGTAATTAGTATGCGTGCAATATGTATTAGTTGTGTGAATTTGCGCATGCTCATTTTGAGTTAGTATTTGTGGAATGTGTAGAATGCGATGAAGTCATAGTGCTCGTTTTCTATAACATTGTCCAATAGTATTATGTCTAAATGTTAATTGTTGATGGTGTCGTATTAGTGAAGCAGTGCATATTTCTTGCGAGATCGAGTGTTAGGTGAAAAAAGCGTGTTTGTTTGATTTCTCATTGATCTCTATGGGAGACTGTCTAATGAAGGCGTGATTCCGCGTATTAAATATACGCGTTAGGAGTCGCATAAGAAGGTTTTTTTTAAACTCTAAATACCAGCGTAAAAAACACTGTGCGTTAGAAAAAAAAGACGCGTAGCTAACGCACCCCTTCTATCGCAAAAATCTAGCCGATAGTCTATACGTGAGTATTTGGCACATGGGGGCGAATAGTAAGTATAGTCTTTGGATGTTGGGTGTGCTATACGCCAGGTATTGTGCAGGAGCAGGTCTGCTAATGTTGTCTTTACCGATTTTAGTATTGTCTTACTAACACTAACACTTCACAGAGCCCTGTGTCTCCTGCTTGGGTGTCTTTAGGGAGGTTTAACTGTGTATGTGTGCCGGGTGTGGTAACTGTAGATATGGTGCAAATCCCACCAGTTCTAGTTGCTCTCGTGATGCAATCGAGTCGCCGCTCAGACCCGGCACTTCTTGTCGCTCCGTAGGACGTGTCAGTCACAGTGCTTCAGGTCTCCAGCCGCTCATCTACTCCCGGTACGTTGGGGCTTTAGCACAGTGGTAAAGAGTGGTGCACCAGAGTGCGCTGGCTAGGCCCTTTGTGTCTGTGATTGTGCGACACTTGTGGGTGTCGGTTGTGGTGAGTTCGCTGGGTTACGATGGGTAGCTGGATTAGGTCTTCGTGTCCCCTATGCTTTGGATCTTAAGTTTTAGGGTCTATATGGCCATATTATTAATGTTGCATCATCTCAAGGACTGGGAGCTGTTCTAAAATGCGGCCATTCGCCTGCGTGGCCAAGCTCTGCCCCCCATGTATGTATTTCTCTTTTATCTTATAGTTACTTATTAATATATTTTGTCATTTTGAATACCTGTGCAAGACTTCTATTATGTCTGGATAATTTGACCAAGCTTACACTCACACACTACACATTTTCTTAGATAACCATTTTGATATCAGCCTCTTTTGCATCTCAGGTTTCTTTTGAAAGCGTTTAGGAGTGTTCAGTTACCAGATTTGCTTATTATCACTGTCTTACCTGTTTTTCAGCTTTGTTACTGTGTGTTATACTATTGGTAACCATTGTTTAGGTCCAAGGTAAGTATGTGCGTGTGTTTATATATATATATCACAAAAAGAGAAATGTTAAGCGCTTAAAGAGTGTGAGTATTCTGTTTAGTCTCAAATATATATTCCCATCTGTTACCCAGAATATATATACGCACAAGACCAATACAAATTATGTAGCAAACAGTCTCATATATTAAAAGGTGGTCAGTCTATGGTTATATAAAGTTCCTTATATTCCACAGTTCTAGTTCCTGTGTGCTGTACGTGTTTGGCAGCCCATCTGGAAAGAAAGGTGATCCCCGCTGGGCGAGGTTCCTCTAAAGAATCTGAAAAGTATAGGACAAGACAGGCGCACAAGGGCACACTTCGTGTAATACGTTCAAGCTATATAGATAAAATACAAAGGTGAAAAATCTACGCTCACCTGATGTATCCTCACAATATGAGGTATATATAGTGCCTATATGTTAGTGTGGTCTTCCTCCTTTTGATCCTCTGCTCCTCCACGACTCCTCAGATGTCCACAAGCTGCTTCAGGCAGCAGGAGTCCTTCTCCGTGTAGATGGATGTGGGGATAAGGGGTGGGAATATACCTGTGTGCTTATATATATATTATAACCATATAAACAGCACTAACACAGTTATAAGATAACTATAAAAAAAAATTTTTTTTTTTTTAAATATTTTTTTATTGAAGTCATAAACAAATACAGAATATAGGGTATGCCCCAGAACATTTACAAGTCAATGTATACACAGCATAGTTGGAAGAGTATTGCATTCTAGTATCTCAAACATTACCATAAAATGTGGGCCATCACATAGAAAGACTTCAGTTTTGTTGTAGAGTATCATAAACGAGATATAAGCAAGAAAGGTCCTCTCCTAGCTATATACAAAAATGAGTAAGGTATCTATTCAGATAAGGGTAAGACTAGGGAGGAGGTAACTCTATAGATTTATGGGGGAGGGGGATGCAGCGGGCGAGAGCCGCTCAAAATGTAATAGGGGGGAGGGTGGAGGGGGGGGGGGGATAGAGGGCGGAGCAAGCTAGTGTGTCAACACCAGGAGCAAGTTTAGTTGGAACCAAAGGATTATTACTGAATATAAACATAACCATCCAATTTGAGAGTGGTCAAGATGCACTCTACAGAGTTGTATAGTGTGGAGGGGGGTAATTAGATTATTTGGGGCCTAGGGGACCTCAGGGTGAGCCCCTCTCCTAGGGGAGTGCCACCTATAGGCAATGCAGGAAAAAGGAGGAGGGATATGACCCGCAGGCAACAAGTACCAGCGGGAAAGGGAGGAGAGAGGCTCAACCGGAACAGATAATGTGTACTAATAATGTGGGTATGACCATAGAGGAACTAGGGATGATATACACACAGCCTTGAATAATGATAACATATAACATATAGAATAAGAATAACACAACCTTTAAGTAGCAAAAAAAAAAATATACCTATACAACTGAATGTGTCAGAATGTAAGGTAGATGATACTCAGATAGAGGGGGCAATGAAGCATATTAAAACATGTAAATATAATAAGTAGCAACAAACTATTGTTAGATATGACCAAAAAAAGGTAATAGTATTAGCTAGAGTTATGGTATTAAATACATTCCCCTAATGCATAGGTTTGCTGTTCATCTTAAGATAATAGCAGAGGTATAAAAGAGGCTATTCTGCAAGGGCTTAGTTTAAATGAGCTATTAAATGTTATATAGATTATTAGGTGACTTCCAGTATGTGGGCACCATAAGGTCCACACGCAATACAACATTTTGTCACGAGCACTATGTAGTAGTTAGATATATGTAGACTTTGCATTAATCCTGAAATAGGATTCAAAGTTAGACAGTGATAGCAACTTGGGGTGCCCCCTTTTAATTTACCTGCTTACAGGATAAGAAATGGGTATATATATATATATATGCAGTTAATAAAGAGTTATGATGCAACCCCTCCTAAGCAGTATATAATTAATTGTAACTAAAACATAGAACAAAACTTGATATGTGGTTGCTTGCGATAAGGAGGGTAAAAGTAGTGTCAGCTGCATTAAATATAGCAAGGTAATTATTGTTGCAGAAATAAAAGGAAGGGGATTTTTAACTAGGGGGGCAGCCCCAGTCAAAAAGTTATCTAAGTAGTGTAAACCCCCACAGTAGAGGCAAATCTTAGTGGTAGAGGAGTCCTTTAAATAGAGCCCTTAATTAACTGATATCTTTCACAACAAACCCATACATCAGAAAACAAATTTTGCTAAATAACATGTCCCCCAGAGAAACACTTATGAACAAAGCCAAAAAAGCATCATAGAATCTATATAACACAGCAAAAAAAACGAAAAAAAAAACATACTCCACTCTGTTTAGTATATTTTGCTAAGTAACATGACTCCCAGCAAAATACCAATAAGCCAATAGATCTTCTAAAGAAACTAACTCAATTTAGCAAACCAAGAGATTGTAGAGTACAACATTAAACATTTGGAAAAGGGGAGAGCTGTTAAAAAAATGAAGCTTTCTAGCTCAAGAGGAGGTCCGTTTATGGAGTATTCCCTCCGGACCCTATATCAGAACTACCTAGTAAAGAGTACATGAGTTCTCCTCCCAAGGCTAGGAAAATGCTATCAGTGTTCAACCAATTCCACTTCGATAGTAGCAAATGTCCAGGAGCCTAGTGAAAGTGGTGTTCTGTGGCTCTCTCTGCACTCGAGGTGAATTCATACCTGTGCTTGTATATGGGAAGGAGGGAGAGGTTAGTAAGGCTCCGTTGTATATGAAAGCCTCCACAGTTCTCAAATGTCTGCCGTTGTTGGAACTCCCTTTTCCTATGTGGCAATTATCTCTCAAGGTAGTGTGCATTAACAAGCGCTGTCTGAATTCTGGCGCTTTAGCTCCAATAGCCAGGGAACTGTCAGTATAGGCCTGCAGTGTAAGGGGCCTCACACATATATTACATTGTTGCGCAGGGAGTCCTGCGGATAGACTCTGGCCCACCATATGACATCCTTCGATCTGTAGGCCGTCTGGATCTTTCTTCTCTGGGCCCAGTAAAACTGGCTGGTGAGCTGCGGTGACCTGCGCGATCTCGGCTGGGGAGCAGAATGTAGTTGAGGGCCGCACAGCAGCTTCTATCCTCTCGTGACCCTGACGGAAAGCCTCCGCTGCATGGAAAGAAGTAAAGTTCCAAACCTCACCGGGGAGATAGGCCTCAGCCCCCTCCATAGCAGTCGGGAGTAAGCTCATTCCTGATATATCCGGTAGGACTAGCCGGGTCTCCTTCGTTGGCACCAACACTGATAAATTTGCGGACGGTTCAGAGCATTCCCTGATCACTCCCCTCAGATCAGCAAATCTGAGGGACATCAAATTGTCAAAAGCTTCCAGCTGAGTTATTATATTTAGTTCCTCCATGCTGCACTGCTAGGTATGACCGGGGCTCCACGTGGATATCAAAATGGCCGATCTCCAATAGTTGTGGCAATCTCGGCAATGTCTTATACGAGTCCTCTATGGACAGGTGCTCAGGGTGCTTGTGTAGCCTCCCCAGATCATAAACCCCAGCTTAGTAGAAAATTTAGCTGCACTGAGCGGTCATAAGGGTATAAATAAGCCGGACCGGTCCGGAGCTAATGTGAATTGCGACCGCTCAGATGCAGAGCCTGCTCCGCCCCCAGATAACTATAAATTTAATAGTGTAATAAAAGTTCACATAAAATGCCCAATTGGGGGCTTAAACAAACAGTATGACGATCAACAATTACATATGCATAAAAACTAAAGAGCCGTAGTCAAACGTTTGGCGGGTTGGTTTGTGTGTGTGTGTGTGATTTTGCTGACCCAGAGTATGAACTGGAGGACAGATTTCAAACAGTGTGTCACTCTGTCTCTAATTGTAACTTGACAGCTCTGTGATCAAACGTTTGGCAAATAGGCATCTTTCTTTTAATATTTTTATGAGTGTTAAGGATAAGGAATTTCAGCAACTAAGATGTAATTAGGTTCACCTCTTAAACTTAAATTCATAGGTAACCATCATTATTTCCTGTCGTACACAATGTTCTTGATAATTAAGCTCTCTTTCATTTATAAAGATAATAATAAAAAAAAAAATGTTAAATCTGCCTTTATATACTTTTTGAAGGAAAACACTGACACTGTTTTTTTTATAAAATGTCTTGGCAGAAAACTGTATTTTCATGATTTACAACAGCTTTCGAAAAACATATATTTCACTGTTTGTTCAGAACAGAACATTTAAAAATAAATTATTTTATTTTATATTATATGTTGTATAAAATAGTCATCATAATGTTTATATATATATATATATATATATATATATATATTTATGTACTATTAGTCCCATGACGTTTCTTACTAGCCAAATTTTTCAACTTCAAATGTTTGCGTCAGAATGTGAAAAATCTTTAATATGCTCTTATTATACATTTTTATTAAGAATAAAACACTATTTGCATATACTTATTTATAATTAATATAAACTTATTCTCTTACCTTAAAAGAGAAGTTGTTTCTTTAAATGGCTGCAGGCTGAAGTCTTATATAAACTTAAGATGTCATTGCACTGGCAGAGACAGGACAAACATCTTAAATTGCTTCAGGAAGAGTCTGGACACACAGTTTAACAGTTTATATGGCTGCAAGCAGAGACTGGAAAAATGGTTCAAACGGCTGTAGGCAGAGACTGGACACATGTTTCATAGTCAAACAGCTGGTGGCAGAGACTGGACACACGGTTCAAACAGCTGTAGGCAGAGACTGGACACATGGTTCAAACAGCTGCAAGCAGAAACTGGACACACGGTTTAAACGTCTGCAGGCAGAAGTTTGGAAGAAACTTTCGGCTGGATTATGAGTTTTGTGGTAAGGTGAAAAAAGCAGTGTTAACCGGTCCTAATGCTGCTTTTTTACGCCCGCTGGTATTACGAGTCTTGCAGGTATAGGTGTACCACACACTTTTTTGGCCTTACCGCAAACCTACTTACGTAAATTTCGTAAACCCTATTTTCTATGGGACTTACATAGCGCTGGTATTACGAGTTTGTCCTGGGAGGCCAAAAAGTGAGCGGTACAGCCTCTACCGACAAGATTCCTAACGCATTTTAAATTCAGTAGTTATGAGTTTTACACTACAACGTTGTAGCATAAAACTCATAACTAAAGTGCTAAAAAGTACACTAACACCCATAAACTACCTATTAACCCCTAAACCGAGGCCCTCCCACATCGCAAACAATATAATAAAATTTTTAACCCCTAATTTGCCGCTCCGGACATCGCCGCCACTAGAATAAACATATTAACCCCTAAACCGCTGCACTCCCACCTTGCAAACACTAGTTAAATATTTTTAACCCCTAATCTGCCGCCCCTAACATCGCCGCCACCTACATTATACTTATTAACCCCTAATCTTTTGCTCCGGACATCGCCGCAACCTACATTATATTTATTAACCCTTAATCTGCTGCCCCCAACATCGCCGACACCTACCTAGTTTATTAACCCCTAATCTGCCGTCCCCAACGTCGCCACCACTATTCTATATTTATTAGCCCTTTAAACCTAAGTCTAACCCTAACCCTAACACCCCCTAACTTAAATATAATTTAAATAAATCTAAATAAAATTACTATCATTAACTACATTATTCCTATTTAAAACTAAATACTTACCTATAAAATAAACCCTAAGCTAGCTACAATATAACTAATAGTTACATTGTATCTAGCTTAGTTTTTATTTTTATTTCACAGGCAAGTTTGTATTTATTTTAACTAGGTAGAATAGTTATTAAATAGTTATTAACTATTTAATAACTACCTAGCTAAAATAAATACAAATTTACCTGTAAAATAAAACCTAACACTACACTACAATTAAATCAATTCCCTACATTAAATACAATTAAATAAATTAAATTAGCTAAATCACAAAAAAAACAAAATACTAAATTACAGAAAATAAAAAACAAATTACAAGATCTTTAAACTAATTACAATTAATCTAATAGCCCTATCAAAATAACCCCCCCCCCCAAATAAAAACAAAAACCCTAGCCTAAACTAAACTATCAATAGCCCTTAAAAGGGCCTTTTGTGGGGCATTGCTCCAAAGAAATCAGCTCTTTTACCTGTAAAAAAAAAAAAAAATACAAACAACTCCCCAGCAGTAAAACCCACCACCCACACAACCAACCCCCCAAATAAAAGCCTAACTAAAAACACCTAAGCTACCCATTGCCCTGAAAAGGGCAATTGGATAGACATTGCCCTTAACAGGGCATTTAGCTCTATTGCTGCCCAAAGCCCTAACCTAAAAAATTAACCCACCCAATAAACCCTTAAAAAATCCTAACACTAACCCCCAAAGATTCACTTACCGGGAGAAGTCTTCCTCCAAGCGGCAAGATGTCCTCTATGAAGCTGGCAGAAGTGGTCCTCCAGGATTTTTTAAGGGTGTATTTGGTGGGTTTATTTTTTTAGGTTAGGGCTTTGGGCAGCAATAGAGCTAAATGCACTTTTAAGGGCAATGCCCATCCAAATGCCCTTTTCAGGGCAATGGGGAGCTTAGGTTTTTTTAGTTAGGATTTTATTTGGGGGGTTGGTTGTGTGGGTGGTGGGTTTTACTGTTGGGGAGGTTGTTTGTATTTTCTTTTACAGGTAAAAGAGCTGATTTCTTTGGGGCAATGCCCAGCAAAAGGCCCTTTTAAGGGCTATTGGTAGTTTAGTTTAGGCTAGGGTTTTTTTTATTGGGGGGGGGGGGGCTTTTTATTTTGATAGGGCTATTAGATTAGGTGTAATTAGTTTAAAGATCTTGTAATTTGTTTTTTATTTTCTGTAATTTTGTTTTTTTTGGTGATTTAGCTCATTTAATTTATTTAATTGTATTTAATGTAGGGAATTTATTTAATTGTAGTGTAGTGTAAGTTTTATTTTACAGGTAAATTTGTATTTATTTTAGCTAGGTAGTTATTAAATAGTTAATAACTATTTAGTAACTATTCTACCTAGTTAAAATAAATACAAACTTGCCTGTAAAATAAAAATAAACCCTAAGCTAGCTACAATGTAACTATTAGTTATATTGTAGCTAGCTTAGGGTTTATTTTATAGGTAAGTATTTAGTTTTAAATAGGAATAATTTAGTTAATGATAGTAATTTTATATAGATTTATTTAAATTATATTTAAGTTAGGGGGTGTTAGGGTTAGGGTTAGACTTAGGTTTAGGGGTTAATACATTTAGAACAGTGGCAGCGACGTTGGGGACAGCAGATTAGGGGTTAATAAATGTAAATTTATTTACAATAAATCAACACTCAGTAGTTGAACAAATAAAATATTATTTTTAGCTGGGTAATGTTAGTATTTACTTTCTTTATTTAGATTTATATATTTTAAATACTTATTCACACAATTAAGACACCATGGTTACAATCCTTGTCATGGACAAGATTGTCCTTGGGAAAATATGTAAAGTTCCTCTGCTCTACAGAATTTAAAACAACTACCTCCTCACCCAAACCATAAATAACCCAAAATCTTTGGCAAAATAAGTAATTCTACCTAAAAAAGAAGTTCACATGTTTCAGCAAATATTAGAGAACTGTAATACAATGCTATTATAAAATGACAGAATGGAAAATAAACTGCCCAGTGCAGTATTAACTAGGCATTGGCTGTGCAGGTGACTGCATTAGCTACAGGTATGATTGAAGCTAATCATGGCTATTTTAGAAGACCACCACTCTGTTTCATGACATTCGTCTGAGTAGCACTATAGAACAAGCAGAAGCAACACTGCAGTCATTACCAGCCCAGGACAAATACTTCAGTTTGTTTGAAGAGAATGAGGGGTGTGAGGAGAAAAAGTTGACTCTAAGACCAGAGAGCAGAAAAGCTGGCAAAATGTACTAAACAATAACTGTGCACAATCCCCCATTGCAGCTGGTGTAGGAGAAAGCTTCTGTAGACAAAAGAAAGTTTTTTTTTAAGTTGGAATTTTCCACTAACATATCCATTATAAGTAAATCTCTCTTTTTTTACACAAGAGACCTGGATGATGTCTTTGATTGGGATTAGGTGAAAAGAAAGTGAAGCTTAAAGGGACAGTTCACCCAAACATTTTCTTCCTTTTATATTATTCCAAATGATCCATTTTACCTGTTAGAGTGTATTAAATTGTTTACAAGTAGCTCCTTTACTCATATTTCAGCATTTGAAATAGCTGATTTAGCCTGTGGTATAGCCAACTATACTGAAAGGTTCGATACTGGAGTATATGCTATTGACAAGCCTAAGTAAACACAGCCAGCAGAAGAGATTACACTCACAGTGGGGTGCAGGATAGTGAATGTCAAGTTTGATGAAGCTGTGCCCGGTTTTTAAAACCCTATTAAAACGAGGGGGAATTTCATTCATAAAACTTTACATTTCACTAGTTTTGTTAAAATACTTACCTTTTAATCTTGAAAGCCACATGAAAGTGTAGACTCTGAAGAAGAAAACAAAGTTTGTTTTTTTAAATTTGCTTTCCTGAAATCACAATAATAGCTAGTCCTGATTTGCATGCTTATAAAGAACCTTGTCAAGAAAGCAATCAAACCTTACAAATGGTGATATTGTGTGATAGATCTGTAGACTGCACTACTACCTTAAACAGAGCATTACACACACAGTCACTTTATCCACAAGCACTAAGCACTGCTCATACACAAACAAGCACTATACCCACACACACACGAGCACTAAGCACTGCTCATACACAAACAAGCACTATACCCACACACACATATGCCCCCCCACACACACATACAAGCACTAAGCACTGCTCATACACAGACAAGCACTATACCCACACACGCACACATATATGCCCCCCCACACACACACATACAAGCACTAAGCACTGCTCATACACAGACAAACACTATACCCACACACACACACAAGCACTAAGCACTGCTCATAAACAGACAAGCACTGTACCCACACACACACACACGCACTAGTGCTGTGCATACACACAAGCAATATGCCCACACACACCAAACTCTGTCCGTACACACAAAAGCTGATATGAGGGTCTACATTTGGGTATATATAGGGGGTTAGGCTGTTTAGGTTAGACTACATAAAGAGGTAAGCATCTACATTTTAGGTATATGGAGGGTTTTGCCTTTATAAGTGATACTATTTACAGAGGTGGACCTTTGGAGGTATATATAGGGGGCTTGGGGTGAGATATGACAGCATATCACATACTCACTCTACTACTGCCCCATGTAGACGTACTTAATTACACAAAGGTTCTTTACATTTACCCACCATATAGCATCATGGGAGATGTAGTTCTATTCCTCGAAGCTTCTCAGCAGTACAAATGCATGTTTATATGTTATACTTTGTTTTCTAGAACACATGCACAGTTTTTGCTATTCTCATCAATGCATATTCTTTTTTTAAAGTTAAAGTACACCCACTGTGTAACAAATACTTTTATATGGTGATGCACAGCTCAGAAAGACAGCAATAAACACACATGGTAGATTCAAATAACTCTATCAGCCCTTAGAACTATCCTTTTGGGCATTAACATCTCTTGTATAAAAAGAAGGACATTCATTTATATGTGCTTTACTGTATATTTAATGTACATATTTAACATTCCAATATTACATATAAAATATTTAAAAAAATATATAAAAAATTATTAAACATACTGTAAAACATTCTAAATAATTCATATAATGGGGCCTAGTTATCAAGCCGTCAACCTCAAATACGCTGGAATTCCGCAGTGTATTTGTGGCGAGGCTGATACGCCTTAGTTATCAAAGGCTCGAGACCGGCAAAAGTAGAATTTTGTGACGTAAGCTTCGATCCGCCGGACTCAGTCCGACACAGATCGATTCTTACGTCACTCCAGATGTTCCGCACACAAGTGCGGCACATTCTCACTACTTTTGCTAGTTATCAAAAAACTACCAGGTACGCTCGGCACTTTTACGGCCCAGCGTACCTGGTTTTCAAACCGCCACCCCTGGAGGCGGCGGATCCCATAGGAATCAATGGGAGTCTGACCATAGCGAAAGTACAAGTTCGCTGTTGACAGACATCCCATTAATTCCTATGGGAGCTGTCTACACCTAACACCCTAACATGTACCCCGAGTCTAAACACCACTAATCTGTCCCCCCTACACCGCCGCAACTAAATAAAGTTATTACCCCCTAAACCGCCGCTCCCAGAGCCCACCGCAAGCTTCTCTATACATATTAACCCCTAAACCGCCGCTCCCGGAGCCCACCGCAACTATAATAAATGTATTAACCCCTAAACCGCCGCTCCCTGAACCCGCCGCAACCTATATTAAATGTATTAACCCCTATCCTGCCCCCCCTACACCGTCGCCACCTATAATAAATTTATTAACCCCTAATCTGCCCCCCCTACACCGTCGCCACCTATAATAAATTTATTAACCCCTGTCCTGCCCCCCACTACGCCGCCGCCGCCACTGTAATTAAATTATTAACCCCCAAACCTAAGTCTAACCCTAACCCTAATGCCCCCCTAACTTAAATATTAATTAAATAAATCTAAATAAATTAACTCTTATTAACTAAATTAATCCTATTTAAAACTAAATACTTACCTATAAAATAAACCCTAATATAGCTACAATATAAATAATAATTATATTCTAGCTATCTTAGGATTTATTTTTATTTTACAGGTACCTTTCAATTTATTTTAACTAGGTACAATAGCTATTAAATAGTTATTAACTATTTAATAGCTTACCTAGCTAAAATAAACTGAAATTTACCTGTAAAATAAATCCTAACCTAAGTTACAATTAAACCTAATACTACACTATCATTAAATTAATTAAATAAACTACCTACAAATAACTACAATTAAATACAATTACATAAACTAACTAAAGTACAAAAAATAAAAAAAGCTGTTACAAAAAATAAAAAAATAAGTTACAAACATGTTAAAATATTACAACAATTTTAAGCTACTTACACCTAATCTAAGCCCCCTAATAAAATAACAAACCCCCCAAAATAAAAAAAAAGCCCTACCCTATTCTAAATTAAATAAAGTTCAAAGCTCTTTTACCTTACCAGCCCTTAAAAGGGCCTTTTGTGGGGGCATTCCCCAAAGAAAACAGCTCTTTTGCCTGTAAAAGAAAAATACAACCCCCCCCAACATTAAAACCCACCACCCACATACCCCAAATCTAACCCAAACCCCCCTTACAAAAACCTAACACTAATCCCCTGAAGATCATCCTACCTTTAGTCGTCTTCACTCAGCTGAGCCACCGATGGAACCGAAGTGGACATCCGGAGCGGAAGAAGTTAATCCTCCAAGCGGCGCTGAAGAAATCTTCCATCCAATGAAGTCATCATCCATCATCATATTATAGGGGCGACGGTGTAGGGGAGGCAGATTAGGGGTTAATAAATTTATTATAGGTGACGACGGTGTAGGGGGGGCAGGATAGGGGTTAATAGGTTCAATATAGGTTGCGGCGTGTTCAGGGAGCGGCGGTTTAGGGGTTAAACTATTTATTTAGTTGCGGAGAGGTGCGGGATCAGCAGGATAGGGGTTAATAACTTTATAATAGAGGGCGACGGTGTAGGGGGGGCAGGATAGGGGTTACTAGGTATACTGTAGGTGGCAGCGGTGTCCGGGAGCGGCGGTTTAGGGGTTAATACATTTATAAGAGTTGCGGCGGGGTCTAGGAGCGGCGGTTTAGGGGTTAGTAACTTTATTGAGTTGCAGGGGGCTCCGGGGGCCCCGGTATAGGGATAGAACAGTGTAGTTTAGTGTGAGTGCTTAGTGACAGGCTAGCAATAAAGCTGGGAAAAAGCCGAAGAGCAGCGAGATCGGATGAGTGATAACTGTCACAGTCCGCTGCTCATCGCCCCGCGGCTTTTTGACAGCTTTATTTGATAACTTAGGCGTATTTTTTCAGGTCCGTGGCGGCGAAGGTAGGCGAGCTTAGGCGGGCGTATTGGGCCGGTGAAGCCAGAAAAGTAGACGGCTTGATAACTACCCTCCATTATATCTATTTATTTTACAGTATGTTTAATATATATATTTTAATATTTTATATGTGACATTTCAATGACGCACCTTAAGAATACTACGTTTTCATGTGTGCTAACCCGACTGCGTTAAGATCTAAATTGAGAAACAAGATGTGCAAAATGTATATTTTACATTCCTATGTTCTTCACATAGAAAATAATATACTTTTTATAAGTAATTATATATTTCTATATATATCTGATACTGTTCATGTAAAATACATTTCTATACCTATATATCTATAGGAATAGATATGTAGGTAAAGGTATATATATATATATATATATATATATATATATATATATATATACACATGTATTTAAGAAGAAAAATAATATTATACTATATAATTACTGTACATATTTCACATTCCAATGTTCTTCACTTACAGGATAACACATACATACGCACACACACACACACACACACACACATATATATATATATATATATATATATATATATATATATATATCCATATTTAGACATGTATGTATCTCTATGTTAAAACCAGTTGCCTGCCTTTTTTTTATACACCTGATCTCTTATAACTTTTTTATTGCAATTTTATCAATATCTTTTATTAGACAATATTATTATGAATGTAACGGTACTTGATGTTTTATTGTGACTTTTATTCGAGCATAACAGTTAACCAGAACTCTGAAGTCGCAATAAACCGACATGCATTAAGTTCAATTGTGCTTGAGCGAACGTGTTTACTTTCAACTTGTAATATCCGTGCTACTTCCGATGTTTGCAAACACATGCGATAAACCAGATATCGCTTGAGCGTAACTGTTAGTGCGCCTCTTATAATCTAATCCTATAATGGGACTACCTGGGGGATTTTTTGTATCTTTATTTTTTTAACAAAAAGCCTGATTAGTGTTATTTGGAATAAAGTAAAACCTTTCATTTTTGGATACAATCCCCTCTTTGTACCCGAAATCAACAATGCCAGTCAAAATTTTGACAAATTTATCTGTGGGATCATAATTTAATTTTACATAATAGTCATTGTCCTCCAAAGTCTCTCAGCTTCTCTTAAATAATCAGACAGATCTTGTAACACAAGATTAGCCTGATGGTGGACTAAATCAGGATTATATTTCAGTATGATAGGTTGGATCGGAATTTGATTTTTATTCACATATGTTCAATGGAACACAAATTATATTTTTAATCAACATATGTATTATTTATATTATTTATATTTTTGATGTAACATTGATTTTGTGTATTTTTCTATATGATTTGTGCATTTATATTTTCATATGTTTTTATGATGATCTCATGTTAGTCTGCAAACGCTGCCGGTATGTCGTGATATAGAGAGGGAGAGGATAGTTTTGACTGGATCATATTATGTACATAGAGTAGCTGTTTTATGTCGTATCACAGCCTGATGAAACAGTGTTTTACTGAGAAACTCTTGGTAACTCCAGTCAGAGTTGGACTCTCTTACATACGGTTGTACAATGTTACTGTTACGGGAGACGAGGGCGTTGGCCGGGTGACTCTAAGGATCCTACTTGCCTATGCCGCACATAATTGTGCTTCACCAAATGTGAGTCGTTTTCTTGCTTTACTCCTATGTCTGGTATTTGTTGTATTACGCTATGAGACGCCTTCTCTGATTTATTTCATATGCTCAGGAGTATACATTGTCGTGAACACTATATGGCAGAAGTGGCTGCAACAATGTACAATATTATAACTGTGGGGTTAATCACAATCTCTCCAATATCTGCACCAACATCAAGGTTTTGGCTGATATGGGTTAAGTGTTTCTGAAGTGATTACAAATATTTTTGTTTATCAGGTTTGAAACTGTAAATCTAACTGAAACTGACGTATATAAAATGGCCTTTTCACAGTACAATGAGTAAGGGAAATCATCATTTACATGTATGACATTAAGTATATTATAATATTTTAAACATATTTTCTTTCCCTTTTTTCAATCATTGATTGAGAAAGTGCCGTTTTCCGGTTTGGCGAGATTTACATTAGAAATAGCCCTGCAGGGAATTAGTTTCTATTAGAAGAAAGTGGCCGCAACAGTTTTCATACTATGGGGCCTAGTTATCAAGCCGTCAACCTCAAATACGCTGGAATTCCGCAGCGTATTTGTGGCGATGCTGATTCGCCTTAGTTATCAAAGGCTTCAGACCGGCAAAAGTAGAATTTTGTGACGTAAACTTCGATCCGCCGGACTCCGTCCGACATAGATCGATTCTTACGTCACTCCAGATGTTCCGCACACAAGTGCGGCACAATCTGACTACTTTTGCTAGTTATCAAAAAACTAGCAGGTACGCTCGGCACTTTTACGGCCCAGCGTACCTGGTTTTCAAACCGCCAGCCTGGAGGCGGCGGATCCCATAGGAATCAATGGGAGTCTGACCATAGCGAAAGTACAAGTTCGCTGCTGACAGACATCCCATTGATTTCTATGGGCTGGTAAGGTAAAAGAGCTTTGAACTTTTTTAATGTAGAATAGGGTAGGGCATTTTTTTATTTTGGGGGGGTTTGTTATTTTATTAGGGGGCTTAGATTAGGTGTAAGTAGCTTAAAATTGTTGTAATATGTTTTTAAATGTTTGTAACTTTTTTTTTATTTTTTGTAACTTAGCTTTTTTTATTTTTTGTACTTTAGTTAGTTTATGTAATTGTATTTAATTGTAGTTATTTGTAGGTAGTTTAATTAATTAATTTAATGATAGTGTAGTGTTAGGTTTAATTGTAACTTAGGTTAGGATTTATTTTACAGGTAATTTTGTATTTCTTTTAGCTAGGTAGTTATTAAATAGTTAATAACTATTTAATAACTATTCTAACTAGCTAAAATAAATACAAAGTTACCTGTAAAATAAATATAAATCCTAAAATAGCTACAATGTAATTATGAATTACATTGTAGCTATATTAGGGTTTATTTTACAGGTAAGTATTTAGTTTTAAATAGGAATAATTTATTAAAGTATAGTGTAGTGTTAGGTGTAATTGTAACTTAGGTTAGGATTTATTTTACAGGTAAATTTCTCTTCATTTTAGCTAGGTAGCTATTAAATAGTTAATAACTATTTAATAGCTATTGTACCTAGTTAAAATAAATTGAAAGGTACCTGTAAAATAAAAATAAATCCTAAGATAGCTACAATATAATTATTATTTATATTGTAGCTATATTAGAGTTTATTTTATAGGTAAGTATTTAGTTTTAAATAGGATTAACTTAGTTAATAAGAGAAATATTATTTAGATGTATTTAATTAATATTTAAGTTAGGGGGGTGTTAGGGTTAGTGTTAGACTTAGGTTTAGGGGTTAATAATTTTATTACAGTGGCGGCGGTGTAGTGGGGGGCAGGATAGGGGTTAATACATTTATTATAGGTGCCAACGGTGTAGGGGGGCAGGATAGGGGTTAATAAATTTAATATAGGTTGCGGCGGGTTCAGGGAGCGGCGGTTTAGGGGTTAAACAATTTTTTTATTTGCGGCGAGGTACGGGATCAGCAGGATAGGGGTTAATAACTTTATTACAGAGGGCGGCGGTATAGGGGGGGCAGGATAGGAGTTACTAGGTATAATGTAGGTGGCAGTGGTGTCCGGGAGCGGCGGTTTAGGGGTTAATACATTTATAAGACTTGCGGCGGGGTCTAGGAGCGGCGGTTTAGGGGTTAATATATTTTTAATAGTTGCGGCAGGGTCTAGGAGCGGCGGTTTAGGGGTTAGTAACTTTATTTAGTTGCGGGGGGCTCCGGGGGCGCCGGTATAGGGGTTAGAGCAGTGTAGTTTAGTGTGAGTGCTTAGTGACAGGCTAGCAAGAAAGCTGTCAAACAGCCGAAGAGCAGCGAGATCGGATGAGTGATAACTCTCACAGTCCGCTGCTCATCGCCCCGCGGCTTTTTGACAGCTTTTTTTGATAACTTAGGCGTATTTTTTCAAGTCCGCGGCGGCGAAGGTAGGCGAGCGTATTGGGCCGGCGAAGTCAGAAAAGTTGACGGCTTGATAACTACCCCCCTATAAATCATGAAACCGTTAAGCTTTACTCCATTGCAATAATGTCCCCGAAATCTACAAACCTCAGTGTAGAGAATGAGGTTTGTCTTCTCCCAGTTTCTATGACAGTGTGAAGATGAGCACACAAGTTTTTATATATTGTAATCACGATTTTTGGGACTTCAAATTTTTAAGACAAACAATGCAAAAATTTGGGTTGTCAACAAACAAGATGGAGCGGCTAACAGTTAAATCCCTATCACGAATGCACGATTGCCAATTAAAATCCCATTTAAAAATACAATACTATATATCAATCACAAAAAATTGAGTATCAATCAAAACATTTTCTACTTGCAATGTATAGATTTTGCTTTACCAATTTGTGTGTTATTCTTTTTCTGCAGATTCTGTTAGTAGTATAGGATATGACATATGAAATACATATACATGTGTACATTTCTGTCCCACCCACTGCTAAAGGCCTATACAATAATGATTAATTAAGGTTTAATGAATCTAGACCATATTTACAAATACACCTGTAAAATATCATCTGAAGCCATTTCTGAGTATGCAAATACACAATATAGAGAAAAATTGTCTAAAAAACTTCTTAAACCTCATAAGCATACTCATGTTTGAATCTGCAAAGGGTTTGCTTGTTCAATCTGTCACTATAAATTCAATTTTAAAATCATAAAAAAATTATTATAAACAGCTCTAAAGAGAGAATATAAATATTTATTAAAGCATTCTCGAAAAGGTTACAGAGAAAACCTCTATTATATAATTAAGCGGTATATAAACCAATTAAATGACATACATTCCAGCAAAAATAAAATCCAAATAAAAGATCTTAATATGTAACCAAGTCTCCTGTTAGCTAAATGCATGTACAAGAACAGTTAAAGCAACATTAAACACAAATTGTAAGCTTCATGATAATGTACCTTCATATCTGAGAAGAATTTTGCAATGAATAATGCAGTTTTATTTTGTCAAATGAGCATGTTGGGTTTTTTCTTTTCATTGATTTCCAGGTCCCCTAGAACAAAATAACCCTTGCAAACTAATCACAAAGTAATACGCAGATATAGCACAAACTCTGAACGTGTGCAGTTAAGGAAAGAGGCTGGGGTAACCTGCCTTCTTCTCTTATCTTCAGGTGGTTTAGCACTTATTCATATTAGTTACTTAGCAAAAATACATTTAATAGGTATTTGAACAAACAGACATTCTGTATATTCATTTCCAATCTACATCTTATATTTAAAGGGACAGTCAAGTAAAAAAAAAACTTTCATGATTTAAATAGGGAATGTAATTTAAACAATTTTCCAATTTACTTTTATCACCAATTTTGCTTTGTTCTCTTGGTATTCTTAGTTGAAAGCTAATTCTAGGAGGTTCATATGCTAATTTTTTAGACCTTGAAGATTGCCTCTAATCAGAATGCATTTTGACCACTAGAGGGCATTGAGCTCATGCACGTGAAGTTGCCCTGGAGTGAGCACTGATTGGCTAAAATGCAAGTCTGTCAAAAGAACTGGAATAAGGGGGCCGTTTGCAGAGGCTTAGATACAAGATAATCACAGAGGTAAAAAGTGTATTTCTATAACAGTGTTGGTTATGCAAAACTGGGGAATGGGTAATAAAGGGATTATCTTTCTTTTTAAACAACAAAAATTCTGGTGTTGACTGTCCCTTTAAATATATATATATATATATATATATATATATATATATATATATATATATATATACATACAGTGGGGCAAAAAAGTATTTAGTCAGCCACCAATTGTGCAAGTTCTCCCACTTAAGAAGATGTGAGAGGCCTGTAGAGGACCAAAGTTGCACTGCGACCCCGCGGACACCAGGCACTCATCATGAGTGCCTGGTGTCCGCGGGGTCGCAGTGCAACTTTGGTCCTGTTCCTGATTCCTCTGTGGAGGTTTGCTGTGCCGAGTTTCCATCCACCTGATTGGCTCCCCTGCTGGGTCGACTTTGACGCTGTCTGCCGAGTGACGTCTGCTGTAGCGTGTCGAGCTTGCGCTTGTCTGACGGGCGACTTTTGGTTCCGTCCTGCTTGTCTGGGTACTTGGTGTACCGCCGCTCTTGTGAGTAACACTCTGTGTGTGGGGGGTTTGCTGTTACTGCTCTCCTATGTTATACAAGACGATACTTGTCCCATGAGGCGCCTCTTCTATCTGTCTTCCACAGGTTCCCGACTTTTAGAGAGCATTTGGATGATCCAGAAGCGGATTGGGAGGATGTCATATGGTCAGATGAAACCAAAGTAGAATTGTTTGGTAGAAACACAACTCGTCGTGTTTGGAGGAGAGAGAATGCTGAGTTGCAACGAAAGAACACCATAACTACTGTGAAGCATGGGGGTGGCAACATCATGCTTTGGGGCTGTTTCTCTGCAAAGGGAACAGGATGATTGATCCATGTACATGAAAGAATGAATGAGGCCATGTATCGTCAGATTTTGAGTGCAAACCTCCTTCCATCAGCAAGGGCATTGAAGATGAAACGTGGCTGGGTCTTTCAGCATGACAATGATCCCAAACACACCACCCGGGCAACGAAGGAGTGGCTTTGTAAGAAGAATTTCAAGGTCCTGGAGTGGCCTAGCCAGTCTCCAGATCTCAACCCCATAGAAAACCTTTGGAGGGAGTTGAAAGTCTGTGTTGCCTAGTGACAGCCCCAAAACATCACTGCTCTAGAGGAGATCTGCATGCAGGAATCGGCCAACATACCAGCAACACCAACATACCAACAACAGTGTGTGACAACCTTGCGAAGACTTACAGAAAACGTTTGACCTCTGTCATTGCCAACAAAGGATATATAACAAAGTATTGAAATGAACTTTTGATATTGACCAAATACTTATTTTCCACCATAATTTGCAAATAAATTCTTTCCAAATCAGACAATGTGATTGTCTGGATTTGTATCCACATTTTGTCTCTCATAGTTGAGGTATACCTATGATGGAAATTACAGGCCTCTCTGATCTTCTTAAGTGGGAGAACTTGCACAATTGGTTGCTGACTAAATACTTTTTTGCCCCACTATATATATATATATATATTTATATATTATTTTATATATATATATATATATATATATATATATATATATATATATATATATATATATATATATATAAATGTCACAATGAGATAGGCACAGTCCTTCTTGTAGGTAATTGCCAGGGTGCTTATCAAACAAGCAGCATAGTATTAGAAAAAAAGATAAGCACTCTCTGGACTTAAAAAATATAACCTTTATTACATCAACTTAAAAATGGCATAACGTTTCGGGATCATTACAATCCCTTTGTCAAATGCCCAAACGATCCACCGCAGTGAATCTAAAATCTTAAGCTGAACAGCCTGTCCAGCTTAAGAGCCCCTCTGGGAACCGCAAACTCCATTAGCATCCCATAAGTGTGATGTCATCACGTGACGCCCCTTACGCACGTACCCACATGGAGGACGGTAACCATGGTGACACCTCAAGTAGAACAGACGCACTACCTCATGCATGTGTACCGATGCGCACGCATCCTCCCTGGCAACGCCAACCCTTGTTGCAACATCTCCAAGTGACGCCCCAGAAGGGAGGTGGAGATCAGGGACAATTATGGTGCCATACATTGGATATCTGTTTACATAAATTTCATCAAATAGACAATATATTTTTATCTGACCGCCCAGAGAGTCATGTATCAAATTAACAACATGATGTATATAATATATGCAAATTGGCCAAATGTTACCCTTATTAAAGAAACAAATTCACAGTGATACAACTTAGTGCAAATTAAGAGCTATGTGCCTGTTGGGTAAACAAACAGGTTGCCTAAATATGTTTAATTTTCATATCATAATAATGATCCCAAGCTTAACTAAGCCAAAGGAGCTAACCATCTTTCTTATGTATTACCTGTCTTTCATGCCAATTAGAGAATGGTAGAAACCAGTGAGATTCTACTAGATCGTATAATCATGTATAATCCTGCTGGTATGTCCATGCAATAGTATAGATTAATTGCCATAAAAAGGACTATAGTCCATATACGTGTTCAGACCTCTGGGTATTGCCAGATCCAGGTCATAAATCCATCTTGACTCTCGAAGTAGCAGCAAATTACTCCTATTACCCCCTCGTGTCAGAGGTGGAACATGATCTATGATCATAGTACCTATACTGGATATGATATTTTTCATTTGTAAGCATTGTCTCGTGACTGGTTGGTCAGATTCACCCTCTTTCAGCGCCTTACCTATAGTTGATCGATGATTCACCATGCGTTCCTTAAAGGAGGTCACTTTCTTACCAACATATACCAAGGCACAGGAACACATTAAAATATATATCACGTGGTCGCTGGTACAGGTGAGTCTATGGCGAATACCATACCTCTT